>NC_135718.1:109699993-109999993 GCF_964656455.1 Halichoerus grypus
AACCAAACAGCAGGGTGATAATGCTCATATTGTATCTGGAATAAGCTTCCTATGATACTCGTAGAGATCATCTATATATCAATAAGGTGAAGGTGGAGGGAGAGTACTGGGCTTCCCTTATCCACTATGCGGAACTTTACTATTGATGAAACTATTCCATTTTGGAACATAATGCCCTATTTTATATATTTAATATCTAGCATATGTTTTATAGTATATAACACACTTATAATAATATATAACATAACATAATATAACACTACCTAATATTATATAACATATAATAGCGCCCTTAATTAGGGCACTATTTTCCAAAAAGGACTAGACTATATATTACAGACTACATACACACACGCAGAATTTTCAAAAGATGTAAGGATTAACTTACTCCTTTCTGGTAGAAATGTACCTGTGTTCTACAAATGTCAACTCCTCTTGGTTTCTTTGGACTTAGGAACAAAGTAGCTTACAAAGAGACTCTGGGAACCTAATTTGGTCATAAGTGGAGGAATTTCTGTGACAATGATATAGTATTTTGGAAAAGAAAAGATTCCTCTGGTTATGATGACCAAAAGAAACTTTACATAAGTGGTAGCATTTGGGGTAGATCTTAAAGTACAGACAGGATTCTGACTGTCTGAATGACAGAGAAAAGATGGTACTGGCAAGACACATGGCTCAGAAAATAAATACGATTTTAAAGGCATAGAAAGCAAACCTCTGAAACAGTAAGTATGAAATTAATGAATAGGCATGCTGCGGCTATGAAGAGCCTTGAATTAGACTTTTCTAAGTAGTCAGTGTAGAGCACCTAAGAAATTTTAAACAAGGAGATTAACACAATCAGTGCCTAACCCTTATACATACTCAATAAATCTTTTCTAAAAAACACTAATAAGTAATTAACAAGTGAATGAATGCAAACTGTGACTCAGATAGGATAATCTGACGGTTTATATGTAGGATAGACTGGAAATATAGAAGATACTCCAAGAGACATACAAATAAAGGTATCAGGATTTTCAGAAAAAGAATCACTCTGGACAAGAATGAACAGAGACCAGTTAAGAGTTATATGTAATAATATAGGTAAATTAATAACATTGTAAGACTAGTGGCAGTTAAGACCGTAAGGAAAATAGAAGATGAACTTAACACTGCAAAGGAAAAATCAACAAGACTTGATGGAGGTTAAGCAGGAGGAAAGTGACATCAAATATTTATTGACTACTTATTACATATTAGTCATTTTAAAGTTTCAAGCTGGCTGACCAGTGGAATGATTGATAAAAAGATATTATACTGTATAATAATAAATATTATAATAAATTATCTCTCATAATATTATCTCTCCTTTCTCTTTTCCCGTAGTCTACACATCTACCAACTCCAATTTTATCACTAAAATAATTTTAAGTAAATTATTTAAAAAACCAAAAGGTCATGTAAGCATATCTAGTAAAAAGCATATAGATACAGGAATAGATTTAAAATAAAGGACACATCTAGGGGTGCCTGGGTGGCTCAGTCGTTAAGTGTCTGCCTTTGGCTCAGGTCATGATCCCAGGGTCCTGGGATTGAGCCCCGCATCGGGCTCCCTGCTCGGCCAGGAGCCTGCTTCTCCCTCTCCCACTCCCCCTGCTTGTGTTCCCTCTCTAGCTGTCTCTCTCTCTCTCTCTCTCTCTGTCAAATAAATAAAATAAAATCTTTAAAGAAAATAAAATAAAGGACACATCTAAACTCAAAGGTACTAAGAAGAGAAATTGAGAACTCATATTGAGTGCCATTAAGTCCAATGACAATTTAGTAAATACTATTGCCAAACACAGAGAAGGAAGAAAAGAAATTAAAAAGTCCTCCTATGCAAATTACCTTTAAATCTATTCTACTTAGTTAAAAAAAAATACAATATTTGTATTTGTACAAAACATACAATAAAAAATATCCTGTTCTGCATGCGTTCTTTTAGGAATAATTAGTGGCTTTAACTTTTTATTCTTCAAGATACCCGACTTTCAATTCTGAAGAGATGTGTAATTTAAAACAACTATATAAAAATATAAAAGTTGCTAATAATATGTGATTTTTACCAAATCAGAGGAGGTATAAATATACTTCAAAATTAAGTATATGACAACTCTTGGCACATCTCTGCATACATCTTTTTAAGTTGTTAAGAACTACAACTTTGCTCATAAAACCTACAACCCAAAATATCACACACACATACATGTATGTATGTGTTATTTATATATGTTATATATATAAAATACATATATATTTTTAAATTGCTCTCTACTTGATGCTAAAATGTTAATAGCCTTGAGGCAAAAGACCAAAATAGGTTTTATTAACATAATGCTTCTTGGAAATAAATTTCCTAGAACTAGACATTTATTACACTTCACATCTCTAAAATTCTTTGACTCTCTAATTATAAATATAAAAACCAAAACAATTTTATTATGATTATTCTAAAAAATAAAGTATTTTAGATAAGTAGTATTTTAAAATATTTACCAACTGTGTTAGCACTTTGACATCAAAAGGATGACTAGTTGCTTGAACATTTCCTCTAGAAGATTTTTTCTGAAAAAACACAAAAGTTAAAAAACTAGATTACTGAGACTGGAGTGGAATACAAAAGACAATTTAGGAACTATCTTACATATATTAAGTAACTTACAGGAAAAGAAAGTCTTATTATTTGTTTTATATTGGCTTTTTCTATAAATATGTTACTTTGTGTATTGTCTATCAATCAGTGTACACTCTTAAAAACCATTAATTCCCTACTTTTATTCCTCTAAAGTAAGGATTGGCAAACTATGGCTATAGGTCAAATCCAGACCACTTCTAGTCTTTGTAAATAAAGTTTTACAGAACGCAATCAAAATCATTCATTTACATGTTATCTGTGGCTGCTTGTTGAATAGTTGCCAGAGACCATGTGGCCCACCAAGTCTAAAATATTTACTATTTGGTTTTTTACATAAAGTTCACTGACCTTTGCACTAAAGGGAGAGATTACCAAAGTTCCTCTTCAGATAGATCAAAGCTATTTTAGAAACCTGTATAGATCCCTTCTATAAAATGGTCAAACAGTCTTTTAAACTGCTATCAAAGTAGAACATGTACCTTTAGTTTTAAGCAAGCAGTTTACAATTGGGAAATTAGATAGAATTTAGATGACACTCCCTTCTTCAGATTTCAGGATTCCAATTAATTCAGAAATAATCTCCAATCATTCTCTGAAAAAAACATTTATTTGCCCTTTACTTTAAAAGACCTTAGAAATAAAAAAAAAAGACCTTAGAAATAAGAAGTAGACGGAAACTGTTTTCAGGAAGGCAAGAACTAAAGAAAAGTCACCTTTTATTTTTCCTTAAGCACAAATAATTTCATAAGTAAGATGATTTTCTCTCAACTCACCTGTCCTTCTAATAGATCACAATCTTCATCTTTAACTTGTCCATTAATCAAATAAACGCCATTTTCTATTTGCTTAGCCCAGCGTGCAAGTCCATTCTTAAAAGGAACACAACATGGATATCTTTCAGATATAATGTCATCTCAATTAAACTCCCTAGGGCCCACTTTTTTTCCACCTAATATACTCAAATGTTAATGTGGTAATCAGTAACATGGTATTTTATTTTTTGAGTTAACATTTTGCCATTTTTTTCTTCACATATTTTTAAAAAATTTTTGCATATAGTTGACACACAATATTACATTAGTTTCAGGTATACAACATAGTGACCCAATTTATTTATACTTATGCTATGCTCACAAGTGTAGCTACCATCTGTCACTACACAACACTATTACAATATCACTGACTATATTCCCTATGCTTGCTTTTATTCCGTCTCATAAACAACAAAAAAAAGTATTATCCCCAAATTTTGGCAACTTAGCCATATTTAATAATAGTTTTTCTAATCTTTATCCCAAACTAACATTCATATCACACACTTAGGAGGCTTAATAACTACATGATCACAGTCAAATAAAATTCAATAATTCCCATTATATTAAAAGTGAGAAAAGAGAAAGAACCTCAAGAACAAATATATAAAGCAGTACTAAAGAGGAAAAAATAAGCAAGTTCCATTTGCTTCCTTCAATAGGAAAAAAGAAGAGAACTGAAATAAGAACAAAAGAATGGTACAGAAATACAAAAGAGGACTGGAAAGGAGAAAATAAAACTAAAGACCAAGAGGAAAAAAAAAAAGACCAAACAGTATACCTTTTTATATAATTATATTTTATGTAACTATATTTTACAATGTACTTAATTGCATGTTAATCAAGAAATATTTATGGAGCACCTATTATGCTAAATACATTAGTATTATAATGCTGTCCTATCTCTAAATTTCTAATTTGGCTGGAGTAATAAATTAGTCACCCATAATAATATCATCATAATTAGCATGTAATTTTTGAGGATTACAAAATGAATGGCGTAGACAACCAAAATAAAAGCAGATTATCTGTTCAGTGATCACTAAAGAAAATTCATTTTGCCCTAATACCTTTGTATTTTTCTCCAGAGTATAGCTGACAGAAGTGGTAGACAGTGGGATGTGAATATTAATATGAACTGTACACTCTAATGAAAGCCATGAAGTTGATAGTCCATTTTGATACTTCCAATCTGCTGGTTTTGCTGAACTCTTTAGCAGTGGGGAAGGTGGAAAAACATAAAATATGTGATTTAGGTAAAATACACGGATCAATAAAATATAAAATGTACAACCTAATAAATCATACAAGCTGATATCTAACATATTTGGCCAACTTCTTTCATTAAAGGGCAACAGGTTAAAACTAAATAGAAATAAAGCATGCATTAAATTCACTATCCTTCAATACATTCCAGACAGCCTTGGCAACTCCATCCCCCAGTGCTAGGTTAAAAAGAATCAGTTCTCTGGTTCTCATCTGTAACTTTGACGGTGTCAATTCAGAAGCTTCTGTGTGGAGCAAATAACCACTGAATGACTATCAGGTGCCAGATGTTCTCCTTTCTGTCCTATCCTCTCTTAACACAATACTGCGAAGTTACTTTTTCATATTGCTTTTAGACACCTTAGCAAAATGTTAGTCTGGATTCTGCTAGTAGGTAGCTTGCTTACTAGGCAACGTAACTACCAAAAGCCCAGATGCTTTTACTACCAACCTCTCAAATATAATACTAAATGCATAAATAGGTAGGGGGAGCTTAAGAAAAATATTTGAACAACAACAAAAACTTTTTTCCTTGCTTGTAATGAAATTAATCATATTTCAAAACAAAAAGTGCAGGTGGTTGTAGACATCAATAAGAAGTGAAAGCACTGAAAACTTTTAAAACTAAATAATTGAATTTTATTTTAAAAATACTCTGTAATACAAAAATCTTTAAAAAGCAATTTTTCTTACCTTTGGATCATGGATATCATAAGTTCGACAAAATATTCTTTACTGATTAAGGATAGAAATAACCAAAAAAAGAGAATTCTTGATAATCAAAAGAAAATAAACTATCAAAAAATAAAAATAAAGTACATGCATCCAAGAGTTTTTATAAAATCATACCACTTCGTATACTTAAAGATATACATATATATTTATATGTATGTTTGCACAAATACACATACAACTTGTAAATAAACATATATACGTTCATATTTTGTATAAACTAATATATATGTACACAAAAACTGTTCTGACTATAATACTTGTGGTGCTTTAAACTATTCCCTATTGCTTAAAATCCTGCTAATCACAATGAATAGAATGGAAGCACTTGCAAAATTTTCCTCAAATATACACCCTCTATAACAAATAGGAGTGCTGTCTTGAATGGAGTCAAGTCTGAAAATGTTTATTGGGTCAAAGGGCCTGTAAATGAGTTACAAGCTCAGCTTCTGCAGGAATGATCAGTTTTTGAATTTTGTCTTTTGCAAGTCCTAATTTACTGGTCCCTTGCACTGCTTCGCTCCCTTGGTGTGGCTGCCTCTGGTACTCTTGCCCTGGCAAGATGTAGAGGAAAGAAGCTAAGGAGGCCCTAAGGAGGCTTTTAGTGTCACTTGATCTTGGCTAAAGACATAAAAATTTCTTGGATGTCCTACACTGTCCAGCTCAGTATTATCTGTGCTCTGAATTGGACATTTTGAACTGGAGGTGAAAATTTAACATGATAAAAGCCATTACTTTGCCTAAGCTGTCAGATGGGCATCGACTCTCTTGTAGAGGACCTACTAAGCATCAAAAAATGGGGTAGTTGGCTGGTAAAGAGCTCAGAATCCCCAGTCCTTGCCACCTTTCTTAAACTCTTTAACAACCCTAAGACACGATTAACGACCATTATTTCTATTATTATTATTGGCAGTCCTAATTATGTGTTATTTGAAGGAAAAACTTCCAAATTATGCCTGTTTTTAAAATACAATTTAAATAAATGTTTCGGGAAAAAACTGCAGGAACATTATTTTGATATCATATACTTTAAAATATAAACACCTAAATAAAAGATACTTTTTTGTAGAAGAACAAATGTGAAGTGTCACTCGTTCTGAGATCTCCTCTTCTGTGAAATTCCACAATCTCCTTTTATTCATAGATTTTTCCATAGCAAATACTAGCTGAAAGAGAGCAAAACACACATCAACTTAATGCAAAATAAGAGAACAAAAGTGAGTGCAGAAAAAAGATAATTATAATGTCTCTAAGCTCCTAATTAGCTTTAAAAT
This sequence comes from Halichoerus grypus, assembly GCF_964656455.1. Lineage (NCBI taxonomy): Eukaryota > Metazoa > Chordata > Mammalia > Carnivora > Phocidae > Halichoerus > Halichoerus grypus. The sequence continues at coordinate 109,706,737 of NC_135718.1, forward strand.
TCCATGATTCTATCATTAAATTTTATTTTCTTCAAAAGAAAGAGTAAAACTGATTATTAACTTTTTGGATTCCATTTTCAGGGATCTATAAAATTTGGGTTCTAAATGTAAAAATATAAATCATGGTCATTAATCAACTGGACATAAGAAATTAATTTTGGGTAATTAGGATTTAAGTTTAGAAGTATAGAATAAAGACTATTTTAATTAGAATGAGAAATGACAAGTGACTTTTAACCTACAAAAATGAAGCAGGTCACCCTTTTGGGATTTCTTACTAAATATCACAAAACATATAAGGCACTATACAAGTACACATAAAATATAGTAGTAACAAACTGAAAGTAAAAAAAAATCAGAAATAGTGACATACATTTATGCCAGAAATAAGAACTATAAAAATGCATACCTGATATGAGTAGAGGGGTCATAAATTTGACTCTAAACCTCCCAATAATAATGTGCACAGACAAACCTAATCTGTTACCTAATTCACATGGTCCATAAACTGAACACAACTGATGAGAAGAGGCACAACTTTCTTAATAATGATATCAAAAGAAATTTCTTCGAAGCAAAAGGAAAGAGGACCGTGTACTTGGGGGCTGCCTGGGTGGCTCAGTCGTTAAGCGTCTGCCTTTGGCTCAGGTTATGATCCCAGGGTCCTGGGATCAAGCCCCACATCGGGCTCCCTGCTCAGCGGGAAGCCTGCTTCTCCCTCTTCCACTCCCCCTGCTTGTGTTCCCTCTCTCGCTGTCTCTCTCTGTCAAATAAATAAAAAATCTTAAAAAAAAAAAAAAAAAAGAAAGAGGACCAACTGTATCTCTCTAGCATTGAGCCCACATTCACCCTATGCAATCCAGTGCCAACCACAAAAGGATGCACAACCAATGAGATTAAAAACACATTTAGATTACATTTCAAAATGTCAAAGAAGATGAACAACTGTGAAAGGTACATTTATTTAAAATGGAAAAAACAGCAGAAAGTTGAGTAACTAGCCAAGGGGGAGGAATATCTCCATTTTCTTCCCTTTCTCCCTTAGGTAAAATTGCAAAGATTTAATGTGGGACATTTGACAGGAAAGGTTACAAAACTGGAAGAATCTGTAGCAACTGTGATTCTTACTGGCTGCACACTTTTTTACTAGAAAATGTTTTTTGGAGATTCTGTGGGGTTTTGCACTTCTCAAGATTATAGGGTCCCCCCCCCTCTTGGGGTGGGAAAGAACTTTTTGAAGGCTCATTTGGATCCTGAGTACTAAAAGAGATGAAAGCTGCCTGCACAAAGTTTGCTTTAGATTTGGGCTTAAGGAGAAACAGCTTGTAGACCTTCGTATTTATTTACATACTATGTTACCCAATTTACTGATATGGGAATTAAAAAAGGAGGGGACTAATGATAGATACTCTGTCCAGGAATAAAGAATCTGATTATGTTTTACTCTCAGGATCTTGAGAATATTGAACAGGTGAAGAATCACAAAATCTATCAACTTCGCATTATAGCAATCACTTGGAACTAAAAGGAAGCTCTAGCAGAATATTGCTATTGTATAAGAAAAACTCTTAAACCATTATAATTTGTCTCATAATAGTAAAAAATTATCTTTAAACTTACTATTTAAAAATATATAGCTTTGATTGAAAATAGAAATATTGACTTTTTTTTACACTCAAAATACCAAGCAGTTGGATGGAAAAAGTGGTTTCAACATAATCCCAGCATAAAGAATTATGGAATACTAATCTAAATATGCCTAGGATCATTGTTTATAAGTATAATCAATTAAAATATGACATAACTTTGGGGCGCCTGGGTGATTCAGTTGGTTAAGCATCTGACTCTTAATCTCAGCTCAGATCTTGATCTTAAGGTTGTGAGTTCAAGCCCCATGTTGGACTTCATGCTGGGTGTGGAGCTTGCTTAAAAAAAAAAAAAGTAACTTTGATCATATTAAGAATTTTTGATATTTCAGACTTACTCTACGCAGGGCATTCTGAAAATCATTTCCCATTTCTAAAGTTGTAATGATAAATACTCCAAGAACTAAAAGTCCCCCTGGTAGCATTCTGGACACCTAAAAATAAAAATATAGTATTAGTTAACATAGGTATTTGCCATTATATGCAATCTTTTGTGTTTGATAAGCTAAATATTAAATCAGCAAATACTCTTGAGTACCAACTATATGCATAGCATTGAGGTGGGAGCTTTGAAAAATGGGTTAAAATATTGAGAAATATTTGGTAACCATGATGAAGGGGCGTCGTTATATACACAATGTTCCTAGAGTGTCCTTACTTTTTTGCCTTTATAACTAAAGCTATTTAATACCATTAGTAATGACACCCTTTAGCTACATCAATAAACAAACCCCTTTCTCACAAGATCACAGACTGAAATACCTTCTAAAATTTTTTCAATGGCTTCTACTGTCACCTGAATAATATATAAATTTATCTACTACTGGTATTTCAGACCCTTTAAAATCTAGCTAATCTGATACTCAGAGCCTCACTTGATATTACTTTCCCTGAAATACCATACATATATCTGGCTAACTCTATACCTTCATTCAGACTGCTCCCTCAGCCTAAACTGACTTTCCCTTACCTTCTATGTGTCTGAACTCTATTGAATACTTCAAAGTCAGCTTGAGGAAGCTGCCTTCCCTGATACTTTGATCTCCCAACTCCCACAAGACTTTGGTGTAGTTTCCCCATGGAACTTATCAGATAAGCCTGTGTTATAATTACTTGTATTCAATGGTCTAGAAGTTCTTTAAGGGAAGAAGTGATTCTCAACTAACTCTGTATACCTATTAATATTCAGAAGATTACTAAAGTTTGGGATTTGAAGAGAGGGGATCTGACTTGAAAATCCATTGTTTCCTATTTTTTACATTTATTTCAATTTTTTACATCTCTTTATTATATTGCATATGAATGTTATTTCCAATTTTTCTTTACTCTAAAATAATATTGTAAAAATTCTAGCAAGGCTTTCTGTGTTCATGGGATTATTTGCTTAGAATAAATTTCTTGAAGTGGATTACTAGTTTATGAAGTTATGCATATTTTTAAGGTTTCTGACCCACACTACCAATTTGTTCTCCATAATATGTTATTTCCCTTCACGTGATTGTGGCTAGTTCTTAATACACATGGACTTCTTTCTACCATCTAAACTCAGAGATCAAAGTGCCTTTTTTGTGTGTACTCAGTACATAAGAAAACTGATCAGAAAGTTAAATCTTCTTAGATACCATAGTCTATTCCTGAATATATTTATTTAGTGTCTGCTGGTGGTTCCCTATGATTTCATAAATCCTATTCATTATAGTAGCACAAGCTTGACATATAAATAAAGAACAAAGTTTTCATATTTGGCATGGAAATATGCATATTTTCAAAATCACCAACACATAAAAGTAGCTGTTTCTTTCTAGAGGCAAAAAGGTTAACCTATTTTGTTATAAAAATTTTATGTTTGTATGCGTACGTGTATGATACACATCTCTCTATACATGTATGTATGTGCTATATACATATGTGTAAGTATATAGTTTTACAAGAAACCAAAAACAAAATTGGAGTTTAAAATTATTTAGAAACCATTGAGAATTTAAGTTTAAAATATTTAATATTTTCATTAGATAATATTAAAAATTTCTTAGATTCTTTTACTACACACAACCCCCCATCACAAATACAGACACACATACAGATAAACGTGCATCTCTGAAAATTTTAAAGTTGATGGGAGATGGAAATGATTACTTTTACCTTACTCTAAAATTTCCTATTAGTTGACACAATCCATTCAATGACTACTTTCAAGTGTATTTACTCACCATTCCCTCTCACCCACTCCCAAATCTGTTTCCTTCTATGAAATGGCAACACCATCTTCCTAAACATCCAGGCTAGAAATCTCTATCATCTTTAGCTACTTTCTCAAATGCTCTTCATTCCCAGTCTACTTGGTCACTAAATCATCTTGCTACTAGCTCTGTGACTGGAGTGTTTTGGCAGTGAAGTTTTAACTCACTGCATTAGTTAATTCATGCATTCATTTATTCAATATTTTGGAGTTCTTCTAAACTATGGAAATACTATGCTTGGCATTGAGGATATAGCCATAAACAAAACAGATGTGATCCGTCTTCACAAAGCTTAGTCTAGAATGGGCTCACATCATCTTTTTTTGAACTATAACAGTAACTGATGTTCAGTCTCTCTACCCTCCATTTATACTGTATCAAGGTATTGAAATTATTTTCTAAATGACTGATCAATCATATCAACTCCTTCTCAAGATAGGGAGCTCTGAAAGTCTACCACAGAGCTACTATCTATCAAATAAACTCCTTCTTAGGATGGCACTCCAAAACCATCCATAAACTGGCCCCTTCCAACCTTCTGTCTAAATACATTCTTTTAAATACCCATGTTTCAGTTATACCCAATTGCTTGCTCTGCCCCTACCTCTTCCCCTGCCTTTAACTTTCATGCCTTTGGATCAGGTATTCATACAGTCCTTTGTGTGTTCAGTGTGTTCTCTGACTTCTACTGGCAGTCCTATTCATCTTACAAGTTCAGAACCTTCTGTGAAGCCATGGGCAGGTACTTAATTATTCACCATTCTATATTCTTATAGCACTTTTCTACTTTTATCCCATTTCTCTTGTGGTAATAATGTCTTTCACTTTGGTTACAACATACATTCTAAGGACATTAAAAAGAACCTAACCAAACCATCATTTTATTCTCTCAGTACCTATGTTAAGTCTTTAAAACAATCTGACCAGCAACTTTATTGTCAATACTAGTATTATTTTAAAGAATACTTGGAAATAAGCTAAAGGACCAATAATAAAGAGAGGTTAAAAAACAGTGCATAAAGGTTAACAATCTAAAAGCACAGCATATAAAGTCAAAGGCTTCCAAATCAGACTGCCTGGGTTCAAATCCCAGTTCCATCACTTATTATGTAATCTTGGGTGGGTTATTTAAACTCAAGTAAAAAATACTTTTTAAAATTATACACAAGTAATCAACAAATGAAAAATATAATCATGGATGAAACAGAACAGAAAATACTTCTATCATTGATATACTATGCAAGTTTTGAAAACTTAAAAATGAGTACTCTGAAATCCTAGTCTAGTAATCTGAGGATGAAGTGCTTTTATTTTGTTAGTCAATAAGCACAACTTAACTATATAAAAAGACAAATATGATGACCTGGTTGGCATGTTCTGTGGCCCATTCTTCATCCAAGTTATCCCACTTAGCTTTTTGTTGATGTGTGAGGTTCTCATTTTGTTCCTCTTTGGGTGGTGTTCTAGTGGCAAGAATGACATAATCCTTTTGTGAAGAACACTTAAAAACAAATTAGAAAAGCTTATTAGAGTGACATCTGATTGAAGAATATAAAGCTCTTGTGACATGCAAAAACAGTAATATTCATAGCAGCTTAAACTGTTAATACTTATAATGGAAGCTATGGGGAAACCAATTTTCATGAATAGCCTTACAATGTTTCCCTGACACATCATTTATTTATATACTTAATATCAGCTTCTTATTTGTTTGGGCATTCTGAATGTGAATCATATAATGGTCTTTAAAAACAGCTTACTGGATAAGTGAATATACTGTACTTTAAAATATGCTTGATCAGTTTTCTAGTTATTATATTTATCTTCTAAATAATCTGAACAGATGGAATGGTTCAGCAGATATAAAAACTCCGTAAAATAAAGCAACAAATGACCTTGTGTTTCTTACTTCCATTGAAACAATGATAGTAGGGAACTTGTAGATGTGTATCCACAGAAAAGCAAAGGGGATGTGGGATACATAATTGAAGCTGTATCAGATTTATATTCCTCAGTTTTAATAGCACTTAAATGGTAAACAAAGGTGGGATATCTGAAGATAAATTCAGAGAAGTTTTAATAGCTCAGTCTCACTACAGTGAAAGTTTGCTGTAAAGAAAAAGTAAAAATAAGGCAGATAAAACCAGTTAGCATGGTGTCATTCTTATACATGACCTGAAATTGCCATTAGGAGTGTCATCCTGGAATAGAAAATAAAGGAAGAGAAATTATTTATACAAAAGTTATTTCCTGAAAGTTACATTCAAATGCACAAAGGAAAAGGCAGGTGCTGATTAAGACAGCATGACTTTAAAAAGAAAAAGAAACTGACCCAGAGTGTAGGAAACAGGCAAGCTTGAGGGAAAGAAGAAAAAAGTGATGAGCCCTAGAATAAAGAAAAAGAAACATACTGGAAAGGATGAAAAGATAGCATAAGGAAAGACTGGAAGGAAAATCCTAAGCTGTGGGAGACTTATTTGTAAGATGGTGGTTTTGCCAAGCTCTAGAAACAGCCTATGTGAGTAAGGCAAGTTTGGAAGAGGGTTATTTCTCCCTGACCTTTTATCTCTACTGAGGATACCTTTCTCTGAGACTCTTATTCCCTTAAACTTTCTTAAATATAGGGAAGTAGAAAACCTTAAATAAAAAGTTCCTAACCAAAAGAGCCCAATATTGGATGCAAGTAACCTCAATCAGAAAGTATTCAGGGCTGAGCCCAAGTGGCTCAGTCAGTTGGGCGGCTGCCTTCGGCTCAGGTCACGATCTCGGGGGTCATGAGATCAAGCCCCGCATTGGGCTACCTCCTCAGTGGGGAGTCTGCTTCTCCCTCTCCCTCTGTTGCTTGTGCTCTGTCTGTCTCTCTCTCAAATAAATAAAAAAAATCTTTAAAAAAAAAAAAAGTAGTTCAGATTATTACCAAGAAGGGTAGTTTGGCTGTCTAAGGAGAGGCCTCATAGGGTAGTGTTACCTGGGTGAATAGTACAGGGTCTACTCTCTGTCTTACAAGTCAAGAAATCAGATTTGTGAAAATGCTGAGAATGACCTGGTCTCTCAGGGCTAGACTGACATTAACTAAGCTCATTCAGAATGATGCTGAAAACAAGAATACCATGAAGGAGTGTGAACACATGACTCTTCTTGACAGTACATTCTTTGTAAGTAGATAACATGGGGTCAAATTACAGGAGGAAGTAGCTTCAAAATCTGGATAGAATTGGAACAAGAGAAGTTAATTATGCAATTTGAAGGTTCTAAGGCATTATGATAAAATATTCAGAAAGAAAATTGTCACAATAAAACTCTTTTTGCTTCTAGGTATCAAAATCAAGTCCTTGGGCCACAGTGCACTCTCCCCTAAATAGTGTTTAGATGGAGTAGCCAGTTTGTCCCTGACTCTCCTTTTTTTGTTGCTTTCTACTGCTGGCCTGTCCTCCCTGCTGATTAACATATTTTTTCTTCAATTATAATAAATCAGCAGATGCTTATGCTTTTTAAAATAACTGCCCAAATCTCTGTTCCATTTTGTGTTGATTTTTAAGGCTTAACTCCAAAAGGGAAATAAAATTTGTCTTATTTGCAAATTTCTCCTATTCCCTTTCCCTCTCTCCACTGAATCAACATTAAAAAAAATTCAGTAAGATGAGTGAGTACCATAGCATGTAACAAAAGACATGACCACTACTGCCATAAGACTGAGATAAAACAAACAATGGGAATAAAGTTGTCAAAAGCTACTTTTGCAAAGAATTAGACAACCAGGAATTAATAAAGATTAGAAGAGAGTAAAAAACACTTGGAAAGACAATAAAATACGTATAATTTGATTAGTGAAATTCTAATTTTAGAGTTTCTACATTATGAGTTACTTTTACATTGTCAAAAGGGAATGCATTCTGACTTAAGCAAACCTGGGCTAGGTTTGTCCTGCTCCTCCACATTTTTCCTCAAAGACCATTTTAAGTTCTTCTACATTCCATTCCTCCATTCCCTAACCTTGAGCTTACCGTTAAATAGCACATTTTAACTTTAAATAAAGAGCTAATTTGTTTTATCAATAAATGCACTAAAAGATACATACCTGTCCAATTAAAAGACCAGAGACAAAAGCCTTTCCTTGAAGATTTATGTTTGAAAGATACTGGCCAACAGTCTCTTCTACAATGTAGGTTCTTCCCATTATTAGGAACTAATTCACTCTCCTAAATTACAAGAAAAAAAATATACACCATTTTTAGGTAAAAATATAATTTGCCATGTTTTTGTCATGGGGTTGTATAGAGACAGAAGTGGTACCATCCTGATACTATCCCATGGCTTACAGAGATTGCTTGTTAAGTAGGGTATTCTTTCCTGCAAAGTTCAAATTTAGCTTCAAAATTCTCAACACAGTACTGCTGGAAATGACTACCAGTCAACTAGAGTTGACATAAAAGATAAAAACCCACTTCCATATCTAAGATAGGGGAGAGAACACTAACCTACTAGTCAACACACCTGATTTTTTATTTAATTTGCTACTCCTCTTAGTTGTATCATCTTTGATAGTCTCTTGCTGAACCTCATTGTGCTCATTTCTAAAACAGGAAAGAGGACAATTTCTGAGCTGCTCTTAGGAGGTAGAGAGAACCAAATTCACTTACTCAATAAGCATACTATGAAGAATTACTATGTGCTAGGAATTGTGCCAAGTGGGATGGCACAAAGATGAAGAATACTTGACTTATGCCCTTGAGTAACTCATAGTATAATTAGAATTATGGAATTCAATAAGTAGCAATGCAATAATGGACATTTACATAGTTTCGATTTTGTATAAGGCATTATTCTAAGTACTTTATATATGGTAACATCTGTAATATTCACAAAAACTCCAGGAGGTAGGTACTATTATTATAACCCTTGTTTTATAGATTAAGAAACCAAAAGGAAGAAAAGAAATGTAACTTGCCCAAGCAACAAAGCTGGTAAATGGCAAAGGTGGGATTTAAACTCAGGCAGTCTAGCCCTAGAATCCATGCCCTTAAATGCTATGTTCATACTATGGAAACATACCTTGTCTCTCAATTAAACCTTTACAAAGGGTGGTTCCTGTTCTGTGCGCTCTCTCACTCTCTCTCCAGTTTGTAAAGTACAGTTGCAGCATTTTGAATAGAAATAACAGTCACTTGAGCTGTGTAAAAAGCTTCAGTCTTATTTAGTACAACAAAGTCAAAGCAACTGCAGATGAGCTGGGGTGGTATATCTGCCATCAGTAAAGTAAATTGCCAATCACAATGATTTTGCATTACTCTAAAAGTAAAGCCCAAAGAATTGATTCCAGTTTGAAATTGCCTACTGGATGCTGTTTTTTTCAAAGAGCCTGTTCAGTTTTGTCTCAAAATGCATTAAATTTCTTCCCAACTCTTTCCCAACAACTGTGCAAGTTAAATGGGGTTTGCACAAGAGTTATTTTTAGACTAAGTCTAAAACTGCCCATCTAAATCATTAATGCCACTATAAATTTAAAGGCTTTCCACTTTTAATAGTGCCTTAACGTATTAAACTTTCCTCTTCTTCATCATGCTATTCTACTCCTTTTCCTTCTGCCTTAATAATTCTGTTATTCCAAGAAAAAGCAGTGACAGTGACTCCAAAGTTACATGTAACTTCCCAATCTTATTTTTTCCAAGGTGTCACCCAGTAATCATATTACTTTAATGCTTCTTCAAAACTTTAAAATATAGCCGACCATACCTTACAAAGGACATTACTAAAAACATAGATCTTGCCTAAAACAGTTCAATTTATCCTGAAGTGTTGTGTGACAACATAAGCTATGCAAGTTGTCCAAGCACTGTGACTTGAGACAATTCAATCTCTTTGGATTCTGGTTTCCTAGTTTATAAAATAAAGAATTTGGATCTGGCAATTCTGAAGATCTATCTAGTTTTAGGATTGTGATTCCGAGTACAGAATATCTGCATTTTCCAGATAGTAGATCACTAATAGTGAGCCAAGGGCATAGCACAGTACTACGCATACCAGCAACCTTAATTAAAGTGCTTATATAAAATATTTTGGGGCAAAATTAACTTATCCTTAATAATATTCACAAAAGGGCTGCTATTGTGGGAACTGAGGGGGGAATGAATTGGGAATGCTCTATTTTCAATGAAAAAGTTAAGAAGTTCTTTCGGAAGAATAATTAAACATGAAATAATCTACAGATTCAGCATAGAAATCACAGAATTACAATCTGGAAACAAGTAGTTCTATTATGGAGGCAAGGTGATAAGCGGTTTTTAAGAATGTGTTTTAAAATTTTTGCTCTAAAAGTTTTTCCATCTTAAAAACAAACATATGGTAGCACTTTCTACAATATTACCTTAAAACATAAAAACAAAGGCTACACTCAAAGTCCCCCTGCTTTACTTTAAATCCTCTTCCTGAAAAATGAAACGGGCTCCTTAAATTCCTGTTGGCTCGTTGTTACCCACCCCGCCACATACACACAAAAGGCATTAAGCACTCCATCTTAAATTTATTTTTAAATTTAAATTTATTTAAATAAATTTACAAAAGTAAATTTTGTCATAAATGGACTTGAGTGTGGTACCGGAGTGTCTGCCCATATGTTTCCTACACTCGGTCCCTTTCCATCTTCCTTCAGAAGGAGGCTCTCTGAGCCCGAATGCACACGCTCAACCCTCACACAGAAGTACTACACCCGTAGGCTGACTCACCTGCACTCAAAATGTGCCCGCCTGACACACAAATCTGTCGAACTGTCAGTCCTCCTGAGAAGGAGCTTTAAGGTGCAAGTATAAGCCTGCAGGGGCCAGATTCCCCTCGGGTCCAAATTTCACGGCCAATGAGTTCATCAGAAAGCGACAGACTTCCCACACCTCACTTCCCACTGCAAACCGAGGGTCTCTGGAGTCAGGTGGCGCGGTCTGATGACGCACGCTGCCCCCCTTCCTTCACCGCAGTACCTCAGCCAAAGCGACTGCGGTCGCCACCCCGCCCCCTTCCGGGCGCCATTGAGAGCGTGGCGGTAGCCCGGCGCCTGCCGTCCCGCCCTGCCCGGACCGATGCCCTCTAGTGGCTCAGTGTCTAGAAGCCGCCAAAGAGGACGACCCATGGCATCCCGGAGCTTTGACGGTAAGGTCGCCTTGCTTTTCAGGGTGGGACCTAAGTTGACGAATACTCTGTGGCGCCATCTCGCGGACAGCGGTTATGCTGCCGGGGGAGGAGAGCCGGGGGGCGGGGAGAAAAAAAGGAAGCGGAATGGGCGGTGCGCAGTCAGGCTCACGGAAAGTGAGGAAAACACTACGTTTCCCACAGGCCCGCGCCGCTTGAGGCGGGTGGACTGGGGAGCCGGAAATCAGACAGGGTCAGAGGCCGCGGCTGAACTCGGATTCCCAGGGTGCCCAGCTTCCGGCGGCTGCGCGCGCACTTCGGGCGCGAGCGCTGTGGTGCGTCTGGTGCCGGCCCTAAGGCAGGACTCTATTTCCCAGGGTCCCGCCGCGGGAGTCTCCGGCGGGCAGGCGTACGCGAGCCACGGAGCGAGGTGGCAGAGGTGGCCGCCCAGGCTTCTGGGTCCTCTTGGTCTTCGCCTTTCTTCTCGGTTTCTGCTCCGCCGGCTGCCGGCCCCGCGACCTCCGGCCCGATCGACATGGCGGCGGTGTTGCAGCAAGTCCTGGAGCGCACGGAGCTGAACAAGCTGCCTAAGTCCGTCCAGAACAAACTCGAAAAGTTCCTTGCTGACCAGCAATCCGAGATCGATGGCCTGAAGGGGCGGCATGAGAAATTTAAGGTGGAGAGTGGTAAGTGGCGACGCTCTTCCCGCCCTTGATTCTGGGCCCGACTCCGTAGCTATGGCTGGTCTTCTCCCGTTGCAAGCTCGCTTTCTGCCTACGACTTCACTGGTGGCATCGCCTCCCCGGCTCCTTACACCCCCCTAGGCCTTCTCTTACTTGCTCCCACAGTTTGAAATGGAGCTCTTTTGTTTGTTCTAAACTGAATTTACACTTCGTTCCGTCTTCTTTGTAATTAGTGTGGTCTCACGTAGGGACCACTTAATAAAGTTCGGCGCCCAGAAATTGTGAAGATCTGGGCCTATTTACTCCGGAGTAGCGAGAGTCTGCGACCCCTATCTCTAAGCTTAGAGTACCGTCTCTTTATGTTGCTTTGCTAGTAATTTCCTCTCACTTTTCTGGTCACCTGGATTCAGAGGTCTTTGTCTAATTGACTACTTTATGCACTTCTCTTTTTTAGTCTTCCGCGCTGGTCAGGTAGCGAACTAGATGGTCACATAAATGAGTAGGTGCATAAGACAGCGTTGGAAACACAACGAACGTAAATAAGTGTGATGCATCGGAATTCTTTCTAAAAGTTGGAGTTTAAAGACCTGTTTATAGGTACTTAGAGTAGACCCTCGAATAAGAAAGTTACGGATAATAGTAACTTGAATATCCGTGAAGAAAGATTTAAGACCGTAGTAATTACCGTTAGTGAAATGCAAACTGTTATTTGTCCTGGTTTACCTGGGGGCGTGGGGGGTACGGTGCTGTTTTTGCTAAATTGAAAATTCTGAATACATTATCACTTCAAAAAATGTAATTATCCAGCAGAATTGGTGTCGAAAAGTAATTCTCTGAATCCCAACTCTGAAGATACACCGCGTCTGTTCATTAATATACATATAAATATCGATAGTCTTCTGTGTGCTTGTTACTATGCTGAACAGTATACACTGTCTTTTAACACAACGTTTTAAAACAAAGCAGTTTTTAATCTAATTTTTTTGTACATGGTGTCTGCTTTATACTAAAATGTCTACTGATGTGTGGGGAGAGTACTAAGATAAGTAAGACATGTTGCCTACCTTGAAGAATTTCAGTCTTGTGGAACAGACAGAAGTTGGAAAACCCCCTGTAGGTCTTACTTTCTTTTGTCATTTGGCAGTTGGAAATGTTAAAGTCCTTTCAGTGATCTAATTATCTTTACTCAAATTCTGTTATTTGGAGTGCAGTTCAAATACTATGTCTTAAATATTAAAATCAACATTGTTAAAAATAAGTAGCAGTATTGACAGTGTGTATACATGTGTGTTTGATTTTAATTTTTTTCTCTGCTTCTGAAGAACAACAGTACTTTGAGATAGAGAAGAGGCTGTCGCACAGTCAGGAGAGACTTGTGAATGAAACTCGAGAGTGCCAAAGCCTGAGGCTTGACCTAGAGAAGCTCAGTAAGTATTTTTACATCCTTATTTTATTCTTGTAGTATGGAGATCTTTAGGCACTCTTTTGTATGCTCTCTAAACATTGACTTACTGTTTACGAAAATACTGATTGTCATTGTTTCCATTTATGGTGGTATTTTGAGTTTTCACTTGATGGTAGACTTCATTGAGAGCATAAGGCATAATTAATGGCTAGGAGACCTGGGTTCTAATTCTGACTGCTATTAAAAACTCTTTTGCCATATGTAAATCATAACATATAAAATGGCTAGAACCACCTGTCCATCTGCTTACATAACTGAACAGATCAAATGAGATTTTCGAAAGCATTTTTAAGTCATAAAGCACTATGCAACTGAAAACGTAATTAAGGAGAGAGAATTATTTTTAATTTGTTGAAGATTAAAGCTTATTAGTTTCATTATTATATTTTAACTGTTATATTTTTTATAAGTATTTATGAATCCCAGGATATTTCCCCTTTAAGACCTGTTTCTTGGGAAAGATGAGTAATTTCCTTTTTTTTTTTTTTTTTAAGATTTATTTATTTTTAGAGAGAAAGTACAAAGGGCGGGGGAGAGGATCTTAAGCAGACTCTGCGCTGAGCGTGGACCCCCACATGGGGCTTGATCTCATGACCCTGAGATCATGACCTGAGCTGAAACCAAGAGTCAGACGCTTAATAGACTGTTCTACTCAGGTGCCCCACATAATTTCCTTTTTAATAAGTTTACATATATCATTAAGTTCTAGAAGGTGCACAAGATCTCAGTTAAAGGCACTGGCATTTCTTGGGAAAATGATGTGTATTCTGTGCTATGCTTATAATAGGAGAAAGCAAATGTCAGAAAAGATCTTTATAGAATGGGGGCATAATATGTTATTAGATATAGCTGGATTTTTAATTTGGGAACACAGGAGGCTAATAAGAGAATGGTTAACACCTAAGCCTTTTTTCTTAACCAGGTCTGTGCCTATCATCTATTTAGGTCGTAATTTTTTTCTAGCTAATTTTGAAGCACTTAATTTTTAAAATATGTGGCATATATGTACAATGGTATTTATACACATGTAATGAGGGCATAAAATTTAAATTTATCGAGTAGCTAGATCTGGTTCATCATCTGTATATAGTTCTTCCTTGGTGTAGTAACTAGGTCTGTAGAGCTGAGGTGCTAAAGAATTTCAGGAAAATTACTGTGATTATAGCTTCTTTTATATGATCTGGAAGGGGGAGGAGGAGGAGAAGATGAGGATAAACCTAGACACACATCTAGTATGCCTTTCTGGGGTATATACGGTTAAGTTTGTGTTTTTTTGGTTTATCATTCCAGATCTGTAAGTTTGAAAAACAGTAAGTAATATAATGCAAAATAGAAAATTCAGACTAATTTAACAGGGTTTTCCCCTATAATAAGCCAATTGTTTAAATAGAACTAAAGATTGGAAGTAGTAATAATGTATTTATTTATTAAATTGCTAGGACATAATATAGATGTGTTTTAGTGGAAGAAAGTTTCAGAAAGTATATTCTTCCTAGTTATCTGCATGCTTTTAGAGAAGAAACTATACAAGGAGTTAGACCATTATAAGTGGAGATTGTTGGGATTGATAATTCAGTTTCAAGCATAATTTGTTTCCTCCATGTTGAAGGCTCTTTTTAGAGTGATGAACAAGCTGAATCATAATTATCCATTGTTGTTATTTACTCTGTATACGTTTTATATAGTTTAAATGTTATTTATTTTCTTGATCTTGTTTTTTTTAACTCAAATTTTCTGATTTGTAAATATAATTCATTGTTATGATTGACTTAGAAGAGTCATTGAAAAATGATTAAAGTGACAATTGTATATGCTTTTTCCTATAAATGTTGGTTAGAATGATCACAAATAAGATTTTGGAGACAGGATAGCATATTTAAAAATTTGGTCTTGGGGCACTTGGGTGGCTCAGTCGGTTGGGTGTCCGACTCTTGGTTTCAGCTCAGGTCTTGATCTCAGGGTCTTGAGTTCTATCCCTGTGTTGGGCTCCACACTGGGCGTGATGCCTACTTAAAAAAAGGAGGGGGGGGCGCCTGGGTGGCTCAGTCGGTTAAGCGTCTGCCTTCAGCTCAGGTCATGATCCCAGGGTCCTGGGATCAAAGCCCGCATTGGTCTCCCAGCTCAGCAGGGATCCTGCTTCTCCCTCGCCCTCTGCTGCTCCCCCTGCTTCTGCGCGCGTGCTCGCTCTCTCTCAAAATCTTTAAAAAAAAAGAAGAAAAAAAGTTTGGTTTAGAAGTAGAGTAAATTTGGGGTATTCATGAATTTGGAATACTGTGTTCTATAATTCAGCCTTTCCGAGACTCAGTTTCTTCATTTTAAAGCGTATATATGGGTGGCAGATGGATGAAAACTGTCATTGCAGTTTTTAAGTTTATGTGTGTATGTTCATAAAATTCCTTTTATCCAGACAATCAACTGAAGGCGCTAACTGAGAAAAATAAAGAACTTGAAGTTGCTCAGGATCGCAATATTGCCATTCAGGTACAAGTTATTCCTGTGAATAAAGCTAACTATAAACATGATACTTGAGGAAGTATTCTATTTTGTGTTACTTAATGGGAAGGTGAAACATGTTCTATTAGGAGAAACTACTGAAAGAAATGCATATATATAAATTCCTTAATTGGATCTTTATATGTTTTATTGATTCTTTCACTCATCAGAATATATTGATAACTTAATATAAAAGGAAACTTGCTTATAATGCCATACTTCTTAAGGTTGTAATTTTTTTTTAAAAAAGTAAGTAAAGTGCCATAGAACTGTAAGTAGGAGAAATATTCATAGATTCATTTATTTGTCCCCCACTCACCCACTTACCTACCTATCATCCTTCTTTCCTTTTAGAAATTCTGTATTTAATACTTACTGTTACTCAGGCATTATTTCAACTATTGTGATACAGTTGGGGATATGGGTGAATCCATATCAGAAATCATTTCCTTAGAGTAGTGATAAGAGTAACAGATTGAATATGATCACAGGAATGTTTACCCATTGGTTTAATAAAGTGGTCATAGTCAGTGATTCTCTAACTGGATAGAACTTCAGACTCTTGCCATTGCTTTTTAAAAACTTGTGTTTAGAAAAACAGAACCAAAAAAACTTGTGTTTGATTTGAGTTTAAAAGGTACTTGGTGTATAAAAGGTACTTATAATGGGAAAGTGGTAGACGTAATCCAATAGAAATTTAAAATTCTCTGCATAAAAAGAACTAAAACACAAATAAAGCACTAATAAGTATTTTTTCAATTAAAATATGACTATTTAGATCCTTAATATAGGACTACTTTCATACTTTAAGAAAAATCATTCAAGGGGGAAATGGGCAAAGGAATTAAAAAAAAAACAGGAAGCTGCACAAATGGTCAGTGGCAATATGAAATGTTGCTCTACTTCACTTGTGATCAGAAAAATGTAGATAAAACAATAAGGTAATTATTTTTGGTCTCCCCATGTTAACATTGATTTCTTTCTCTTTTAAGAATGATCTTCAGTTCTGACATGAGTGGCTTGAAATTGGCACTTATGAATCAAAACATTGATTGCCATTGTCTTGCTGCAAAGCAGTTTGAGAAAATATATTAAAGGTTTTAAATAATTCCATTTCTGGGGCTCTTTCTTGAAAAATAATTTGAACCAGCCTGTAAATGCAGTGATACCCATCAAAATTGCATTTTATGGCAGCAAAAAATGAGAAGTAAATTAAATGTGTTTCCTACAAAGGCATGTTTAAGTAACAAGGACACTTCCAAGTGATAAGTGACGTGGGAAATTTTTTCATAAGCCTATGAAAAATAATTTTTAAAAATGTAAAATATAAATAGTGTTGAGATTACAGGTAATTTTTAAACTTTCTGATGTATTAAGTTATAAGAGAAAGAAAACCAACCATTCTTAAACTACAGCTAATGTTAAAGTGACATTTCTGAGTTGGAACTTGAACACAGTTTTTTAATTTAAACATATTCTGCTTCTCCTTTATATGATAGAGCCAGTTTACAAGGACGAAAGAAGAATTAGAAGCTGAGAAAAGAGACTTAGTTAGAACCAATGAGAGACTATCTCAGGAACTTGAATATTTAACAGGTATGAAGAAATACTTTAACCTCTAACTCCACTCTCTCCTCTCTCTTCTAATAGTGCTAGGAGTTAATCCTCAGTCCATTTCTGTTGCTGGTGTTTGTTGTAGCTCAGAATATAGTTCAGTGTAATAGCCTGCTGTTTCTCCCACTCATTTATCTTTAGATCATTATCAAGGTTTTAAAGAAGTGTCTGGACAAGTATACACAAATGAAAAACATCTAAGCAGTTGTAATTTGGACCAAGGTTTACATGCTAAGATACTTACTTCAGTGTTCTCTATAATATCAAATCGGAAGCAGTTTAAGTGTTCATTCAGTTGTAGAGGCTGGACTCCTAACACAGACATACTTGCTGGTGTATAACCTGTCCATAAATATTCAATATGTATAGGAACCTGAAAGGAAACCTTATATTTAAAAATATGGACTGAAGGAGTTAAGCAGGAATATAAGCTAAGTAATATATATAAGTAAGATAGATGCATAGTATATAGGATATGATGTAGTTGATATATTAAGGTGAACCTGACTCTTAAGCAGTGTAATGGTATCAGTTTCCCTTTGGTTCCTTTTATAAAATTTTTTAAGATTTTTATTTTTATTAATAGAATTTTCAACTGTTTATGTTGCTTTACAATAATATTCAATTAGGTAACTATACTTTTCCAGTCTCAGTTAAGTTACTTCAGAGTATTTATTGGTGATGTTGATCAGCTAGTGATAGATAAAATTAAAAGAAATTTTTTTAATAAGAACTTTGGTGTAAGGAATCTAAAGAAAATTAAGCATGTATTATTCTGGCTGTTTTGAGTAGATTTTTGTATGTATTACTGCTTTTTAACTTAACAAATGGCTATTTATGAAATTTTAATAGATCTGTAGGTGTATATCAGGAAAATTAATGTGAATTTGTATATTTAGCTTAAGATACTGATTTAAAAATAAAATAACCAGTATAATTTACATGTTGGGTTGGGTGCACAAATTTGGCTTATCATTTTTGAAAATTAAATTTGTAACTAAGTATGACAAAAACAAATTAAGGGGTTGAGAACTACGTATCTTGCATTAAATGCTTGTATTTCTAGAGATGCATCTTCAATGTTTGGTTCCTCTGAGCATTAACTAGTCATTATTTTTAAATTCTCTTCTGACCTTTCTAGAGGATTTTAAACGTCTAAATGAAAAACTTAAAGAAAGCAATGCCACAAAGGGTGATCTGCAGTTAAAACTGGATGAACTTCAAGCTTCTGACGTTTCTGTTAAAGCAAGTAACAAATAATTTCTAATGCACAAAATACAATTTTTGCCTAAAACGTACTGAAATTTTAAGTATAAGCAAGTGATCAGTAATGTGATTAAAAGCTGTGTTTTTGTTTTTGTTTAATGTCAGGAAAAGAATTAAACATTAAGACAATTTTAATTGAACTATTTACGTGATATTTAAGTTTCTTATAGTTCTTATCTGACCATCTTTTTCTGTTAAGAATGCATGCAAATACTTACTTCTTTTGTTAAGATTCTGCTTGTGTTCTTTAGCTACAGGCAAAATCTTTTAACTAGCCGTATATTGTCTTTAACTGTAAATGTTATTTTCTTGGATATCTTTAGTATCGAGAAAAACGCTTGGAGCAAGAAAAGGAGTTGTTACATAATCAGAATACATGGCTGAATACAGAGTTAAAAACTAAAACTGATGAACTTCTGGCTCTTGGCAGAGAAAAAGGAAATGAGATTCTAGAGCTTAAATGTAATCTTGAAAACAAAAAAGAGGAGGTAAGTTAGTAAAATTTTATTTTCATTTTGGTTAAAACTTATATTTGTGTGCCAGCTTATTACAAATGTATTCCATGGTGAGGGATGCCTGGGTGGCTCAGTCAGTTAAGCATCTGAGTTCTGCTCAGGTCATGATCTCGAGGTCCTGGGATCGAGCCTCAAGTCAGGCTCTGCGCTGCTCAGAGGGGAGTCTGCTTGTCCCTCTCTCTCTCCCTTTGCCCTTCCCCCAGCTCATGCTCTCTCTCTCTCTCTCTCAAATAAGTAAATAAAAATCTTAAAAAAAAAAAATGTACTCCAGGGTGTACCGAAGTAAATATTATAATATTAGAAACGTGGAAGACATAATTCATAAACATTTGACCTAGGAAATGAACCAATTGCATTTAAATAAATACTTTAAGATATTCTTTGATGAATTTTGATACTATATACTCTCTTTTGATGTATCTTTAAGTTACATTTAAAAGTGGTGGTAAATTTTGTGAGCTAAATCCAAATGTGTTGTTCCGTAAGCTATTATTTTTCATTTTCTTAAATATACATGTTTTTTTGTTGTTGTTGTTGTTTAAAGATTTCATTTATTTATTTGACAGAGAGAGACACAGCGAGAGAGGGAACACAAGCAGGGGGAGTGGGAGAAGGAGAAGCAGGCTTCCCGCCTAGCAGGGATCCCGATGCGGGGCTCAATACCCGGGCCCCGGAATCAGGACCCGAGCCGAAGGCAGACGCTCAACCTCTGAGCCACCCAGGCGTCCCTTAAATAAACATGTTTTATGTGAAACCCTTTTTTGGGTGTAGGGCATTATTTTGCTTTCACTTGGCAGCTAAACTTCATATCAAATTAATTTTAGTTAATACAACATCCTCTCTCCATCCAACTTTTCTATTTCTAGGTTTCTAGAATGGAAGAACAGATGAATGGCTTGAAAACATCAAATGAAAATCTTCAAAAACATGTAGAAGAGCTGTTGACCAAACTGAAAGAGGTGGAGATGACCACTTTAAAATTTCTCTTTTCCAAAAATATTAAAGCACTTATGAGGCTATTATTTTTTACATGATTTCATGTTTTAAACTGTTTCTGATACCATAAAATGGCCAGGACACTCTCATATGCTGTAGCTAAGCTGAAATAGCTAGATTGAAAAATGGCAATCACATACTATATCCAAAGTACTGTCTGAAAATGAGTATGGTTAATTTTAATATCATTGTAGTATTACACTTTAAGATAAAAATATCAGCAGTATTTTAACTTTAAGGTAATTCATCTTTATCCTGAAACTGATGTTAATTTTTATCTCTTTACAAATTGTTTTTTTTTATCTTAACGTTCGATAAGCATTCTAAATTCAGTTCAAACGAGACTGCTGTAATTGGGTCTTTTTTGTAGGCCAAGGAACAGCAGGCCAGTATGGAAGAGAAATTCCACAATGAATTAAATGCTCACATAAAGCTCTCTAATCTATACAAGGTAAATGCCCAACCACACATTTTAGTATCCTAATGTTGCATTTTTGGGTGTCCAGTAACGTTTTAAGATTAAATTTTAGAGTGCTGCTGATGACTCAGAGGCAAAGAGCAGTGAACTGACCCGAGCAGTGGATGAACTACACAAACTTTTGAAAGAAGCTGGAGAAGGTAAAATTTTTTAATTATGGGAAGATTATTTTGTTTTTTAGATAAAAGGTATTTTTTTTTCCTTTACCTTTGTATAGATTATTGGATTTAGAAGTTAGATTAATCTTATTAGAGACAAAATTTGGTATAGAAGAAAGAATCTTGGAGTAAGAAACTCTGAATTATATTTTCAACAGATAAGATATTTGAAAATACAGAAAGCTACTGTTTTTCTGAGTTTTTTCATCTTAAATAGTATATACGGTCTGGTTTCTAACAGGAAATTTTTCTTTGATAAGTACATATGGGTTTATAGTTTGGGTATTCTCTTAATCCATAAATAAGCCTCACTTTTTAGGTTAAAAACTGTATATTTTAAAGTCTGATTTTCATGTATTCTTGCTTTTTAAATGCAAGGTTTTGGTTTTGGTTTTTGGGTTTTTTTTGCTAGTGTAATGTAAGTTGTTTATATGATCTTTTCTAGTTATTTTCTGTGTTCTAGACTAAAGATCAGAATAAAACCAAGGAGATACTCAGAGCCACTTTTTTACTTTGAGTTCCCTTATTTTCCCCACGGATGAGACATGAAAAGGAGAAGTAGATTCAGCAGGCCAGGACATTTCAGGAATTAAAAGTAGAGCAAGAGCTTTCAGAGGATAACTGGCAACCATAGCCTGTCTAGAATTTAATGTCTGCTGAAGGGAAAAATAATGACTATGCTGTTACATTTTATAAACTCCAAGATTTTAATTGTATGTTTGGATATTCTGTCTTTAAAAATGTTTTTAGCCAATAAAGCAATACAAGATCATCTTTTAGAAGTGGAGGAATCTAAGGATCAAATGGAAAAAGAAATGCTTGAGAAAATAGGAAAATTGGAGAAGGAATTAGAGAATGCAAATGACCTGCTTTCTGCCACAAAACGTAAAGGTATGGATTAATAGATGCTTATTAATGACTTGAATGAAATATTAGGACTTCCTGTATAGTTCTCACTAATTTCCACTAATAGTATTTCTCTATCTTGTTGTGATGTAGGAAACTCCATCAAGTTTTTTTAGTATAAAATTAATACCTATTCGTATCTTTATTGTCAAATATAAGTACCATTTGATCACACATAATTGTGTGTCAATTTCCAGAACATTTTTAACTATTCTTACTGCATGGTTTTTAGAATTGGATTATGTTATGTGACAATTTGATGTCATATTTAAAAATCTGCATAGGAATTTATATGTAATATTTAGTAGGTGTCACATTTACTCGTCTTGGAAAAAATAATTGCTGCCTTTAGTGTGAAATATTACAGAAATACACTAGATTTCTGTGTGTCGGCACAGGAGCCATATTATCTGAAGAAGAGCTTGCAGCTATGTCTCCTACTGCAGCAGCTGTAGCTAAGATAGTGAAACCCGGCATGAAATTAACTGAGGTAAGAATGGTATTAAATCTTTCTTTCTCCTTCAAAAGGAAATTTGCTGAAATTTAATGCTCAGGAAAATTATTCTTAAAATCATCTAATACGTAATGGATCATTTTAAGAAAAGCTTTCTTGGTTCCTGATTCTTGCAACATACTGTAGGAAACATTTCCATTTTATGTAAGTGCTAATGCATATTTATTATGAAGCTAGATTGATTATATGCTTCTGTTATTATGCTTAGATTTGAAACAACCCTTTTTCTCCTTTCAGCTGTATAATGCTTATGTGGAAACTCAGGATCAATTGCTTTTGGAGAAACTAGAGAATAAAAGAATTAATAAGTATCTAGATGAAATAGTGAAAGAAGTTGAAGCCAAAGCACCAATTTTGAAACGCCAGCGTGAGGAGTATGAACGTGCACAGAAAGCTGTGGCAAGTTTATCTGTGAAGCTTGAACAAGCCATGAAGGTTGGTTCCATTCTTAAATTTTAACTGTGGGAAAAATATATATGAGAAATGATTTAAGAGGTAATTCTTTCTTAGAATTAAGGTATTTAATGGGGCGCCTGGGTGGCTCAGTTAGTTAAGCGTCCAAACTCTTGATTTTATCTGAGGTCATGGTCTCAGAGATCGAGTCCTGCATCGGGCTCCATCTGGTGTGGAGCCTGCTTAAGATTCTCTTTCTCCCTCTTTCCCTCCCCCTGCTTGTGCGTGCTCGCTCTCCCTCTCTCTCTAACCCCCTCTCTCTCTCTCTCTTCTCTGTCTCTTAAAAAAATAAAGTATTTGAGTCAGAAAAAGCTAATTATGCTTTTCAGTGATAGGGTAATTCTACATTATTAAACTCCTATAATCATGAAATGTTCTTATTCAGCTAAAATTATGGGAGCCTCTTCTATTTTTTTTTAAGACATTAGAGATGTTTTCTGTAGGAATCTGTAGTGGATGATGAATAGCCAAATCTCCTTGGGCTACTCTTCAAATTAAAATAATAATCTGTCTTTGTAATAGAACTCTTGTAAATTTGTCATAGTCATTCTTTGTCAGACAGTTCTGAAACTCTGTCTAGAAGTGGTAATGTTTGACCATAGGGAAGAACTCCTTTTTTATAACATTTTACAACTTGGCAAACTTTTGTATACATTGTTTTGTTACTCTTCCTTTGCAAATTTGAAGTACCAAGGAAATTCATAAATACCTTACCTTTTAAGATTCCTTTTTACTAGATAATAATTAAAAAAGAATATATTGACATAATTTTGCTTATAGGGTACAGCTTAATACTGAGAAGAACTCAAGATTTATTAAACAAATTTTATTGAGAAAATTCAGTAACCTTTTGTATCTGCTGTCCTAAACTGATAAATTTTTTTTCCCTGGGAAAAAATAGTATAAATAAGTTGTATCCTTAATTCAAACTTAAAATATTGTTGCTGTTGGTATTACAATTTAGATGTCAGTTTAAATCTGGGTATATCTAACGGTCTTTTTCTCCTGAGTCATATGACATCTAACAGGCTGTCGGCTTTTTAATATCCGCACCCCTCCCTCCCCCCGTGGTTTGAAAAGAAGTCCCTTGAGTATAATTAGATCTTCTCAAGTTTCTCAGTGTTGAGAGTGTTCTTCCTGGAGCTTATTGTCTGAAGAGAATAGTGAGGTACAAGGGCTTTCAGGCTCAAATAATAGCAGATGTTCATTCTGGAAAAAACCTGTTTGTTCCTTTTTCACTAATGTAGGGTATAATAATAAAAATCCCTTACATACTTTTTTCAAAACTAGCAAAGAATTTAAAGATAATTTCTGTATTTTCTTTATAACAATCTTCTGTCCATAACATACATCGTGTGTCCTCCAGTCTAGGTTCTTTGATGTTCATTTGTTAGAGTCTTATAACCACTTATTTCTTCCTTAGCAGTTTAGTGAATCCCATTTTGAACTCAGCAGATTTGTATAATTGCCATCTCTCATGAATATTTGCCTCCTTCATTTTGTCACATACCTGTTTCTACTGAAATTAGCTTATACATACCTTTAGGACAATGTACTCAGGTACTTGAAACACCAGCATAAATATGAGCCATGTTTCACTTGGATAGTATTTAAGACATTATAATGTAAAAGCAGCTCATTAAGAAGTAAAATTTGTATGAATTTGAAATAAAACATAAGATTTCAAACATATTTTGTGCTTTTTATCAGGGTTCTTAAAACTGTGCCCCTAAATCCTTAGTGATAACTGGGATGCAGAACTTAGTAACAAAGCACTGCATATAATGTGTCTTTTTAACAGCCTCGTACGATTGGCTGCTGCTTTAGAAGTAATTCCTGATGCCTTTTTTATACAAGCAAGTCTTACACATCTTACTCAACATTCTTTACTTCGTTTGATCTTTATTTCTCTTTAAGTAGTGTAGAAATGATTGGCATTGTATATAGTCCTTTATTTTCCTCTCAACACAGCTTTTGAGAGTATGTCTGTGACATCATTTGATACACAGTATTAATTTGGTATGGCTGTAAGATTGTAGTTTACAGTTAATTGGGAGGGAAGTAGCAGATTCTCCACTGTTTGCACATAGTGATAAACATGATGAGCAGTACTTGAGATATTAAGAAATATATGTGTTCATGTTTGTAGAGAATTACTCTTTCATAACTACTATATCATAAATAGAATGTTTTTAGTTTATCAGTTGACTGTGGTATTTGAGCACTATATATTTTTGTTATTCATATAACTGCTTCATTTGTATAGATCTTAGAAGGGCATGCAGAATTTTCACTTTAATTTACATTTTAAAGGAGATTCAGCGATTGCAGGAGGACACTGATAAAGCTAACAAACATTCATCTGTGCTTGAAAGAGACAATCAAAGGATGGAAATACAAATAAAAGATCTTTCACAACAGGTTAGAATTTTTTGTTTCTTTTCCTATTTTTTTTTCTAAACAGACTGCCCAATAATGTTTAAATCTGTTTGCAGGTATCTAAGATAGAACTACTGCATATGAAATTCTCATCGGTTAGGAATACGACTCTAGCAGAATTGTAGCCTAGTCATTGTTTTTTGCTTTTTCATAGCCCTTCCTTTTTTTTTTTTTTTTTTTTTAAGTGTTTGATAAATTTTCAGATTGTAACTACTGGTTGTAATAAATGGAATAATTCAAGGATAAATAAGATAATATAGAAATGAAAAATAATTTTTCCCATTAAAATTTTTTTAGATGTTAATATCTAAAACAATAATCTTAATATTTTTAAAATAATTTAATACTAACTGATGGTGTTCATAAAGTAATACTTTATGAAAAATTTTGCAGATTTCTATTCTAAACATTTCCAGAGTCAAAGTCAATACTATTTGGTAACAAACTAACTTTGTTTTTAGATTAGAGTGCTTTTGATGGAACTTGAAGAAGCAAGGGGTAATCATGTAATTCGTGATGAGGAAGTAAGCTCTGCTGATATAAGTAGTTCATCTGAAGTAATATCACAGCATCTAGTATCTTATAGAAATATTGAAGAACTTCAGCAGCAAAATCAACGTCTCTTAGTGGCCCTTAGAGAACTTGGGGAAACCAGAGAAAGAGAGGAACAAGAAACAACTTCATCCAAGTAAGCTATTGACTACCTTGGTTTGTTTAGCAAATGTTTATTGAAAATATCTTATGTGTCCCTAATCGTGCTGTATACTTAAAAAAAATTGAGCGACAATACAAAAAAAAATTTTTACTCTCTGGGATCTCAATTTATGGATGAAATTGATCGTAAGAATAAAATAGATAAGTAGATAATTTTAGTTCAGTGTGATTAGTGCTGTAATGGATAAAAGCCTATCATTGGGAGTGTAGAGATGAGGACCTAGCCTGGGTTTAAGGGAACAGACCAGGCTTTGGGGAGAAGATAATGTAGAATTATTCAAGCAGAGTAACAAATTTTTTCCAAAAAAGTGTTTGGTGCTAGAGAAAGAGCAATGGCTATAAAAGTAAGACTGGGGTTTGGACTGAGTGGAACTGGTTTGATTTTTGCAAATAGATTTTTCGGATGACTTTGGTAAGTACCTGAGTCCTGTATGGTGAAGATTTTAAAAGTGGTTCTTAAGATGCCAGCAGAAGAAAGAAAGGGTAAGAGAGACAAAAATACATTATGCTTAATATGATAGATGGTAAAATGTTTATTAGTTTATAGTTTGAAATTATAACTGCCTCTCAATCTCAGTCATGTGCAATAGACTGATTTCTTTTTCTGCAGAATTGCTGAGCTTCAGCTAAAACTTGAGAATGCCCTCACTGAATTAGAACAACTCCGTGAGTCACGACAACATCAAATGCAGCTTGTTGATTCCATAGTTCGTCAGCGTGACATGTACCGCATTTTGTTGTCACAAACAACAGGAGTTGCCATTCCTTTACATGGTAGGTTTTTATATATTATCCTAAAAAATTTTAAGTAATTTTGGGAAATATTTTTTAAATGTATATTATAGAGTAGATTTTGCAACATCATAAGCACTGTCCGCTCCACTGAATGGTAACTACAGATTTAACTACCATATATGATTGATCATAACATCACCAAGTCTAAAACATACAGTTATTTAGGAATGACTAAGAAAGAAGAAATGCTGACCATTGTTGAAAAATGTGTATCTTCGAGTCCATGAATTACTGTGTTTATGTATTTTTAAGTATAATTGACATGCAGTATGCTATTAGTTTCAGGTGTGCCTCATGACGGTTTGACATTTCCATACAATATGAAATGACTCCCACGATAAGTCTGGTTGCCCTCTGTCACCATACAAAGTTATCACAGTATCACTGATCATACTCCCATGCTATACATTATATCTCCATGACCTTTTAGTTAAGTTTTGTTTTAACATTTCATCTGCAAATATTGTCTCTAACCAAAAACCAAAAATAATTTTAATAGGTTATTTAGTAGATTCCTTCTCTCATAATCTCTATAATCTTATCATTTTATTTAAATAAGTCTAACTTATTTTGGTAGTGATACTTGTAATAAGAAATGTTATATCATTCTTTTTACATTTCTGAAGCTTCAAGCTTAGATGATATTTCTCATGCATCAACTCCAAAACGTTCAAGTACATCCCAGACTGCTTCCACTCCTGCTCCAGTACCTGTAATTGAGTCTGCAGAGGCCATAGAAGCCAAGGCTGCCCTTAAACAGGTGAAACCTCATCATTACACCTTTATCTTGGCTTAGGTTCTTTGAGAACACAGGTT
This sequence comes from Halichoerus grypus, assembly GCF_964656455.1. Classification (NCBI taxonomy): domain Eukaryota; kingdom Metazoa; phylum Chordata; class Mammalia; order Carnivora; family Phocidae; genus Halichoerus; species Halichoerus grypus. The sequence continues at coordinate 109,734,047 of NC_135718.1, forward strand.
GTCATCTTTTAATAATTTCTCCAATATTCAGTTGCAGGAAATTTTTGAGAATTACAAAAAAGAAAAGGCAGATAATGAAAAAATACAAAATGAGCAGCTTGAGAAACTTCAGGATCAAATTACAGATTTGCGATCACAAAACACCAAAATTTCTACACAACTAGACTTTGCTTCTAAACGGTAAATTTTCTGTTGTTCAAAAATTAATAGCCTAATAGTCTAAACTTCAGTATTCAAATGAATCAAATTCAAGGATTAATTTACAAGAGTGTTACTTATTTGTGGACCGTACTCTAGGGTGAGAAGCTGTGGGGGTTCATTTTTTTAATATTGGTTTATGATTCTCTTGGGCATTCCTAAGGAGTCCAGATACTTATTTAGAAAGTTGAAGTTGATGTGAGGAATGTTGCTACTTTTCCTTCCTGAGATTGAAGGATGTGTTGTTTCTGTAGGACTTAATTATTTATAAATGCATCAGAGAATGAGAGGTATATGAACAAATTTCATTCAGCCTTCTCTAGAAGAGAAGCAAGTGCTAGATTATTTTGGGAAAATTCACTTTCTTGGTCATTTGTAAAGGAATAACAGTAAATCTCATTTTATAGTTATTAGTAGTTTAGCGGGTTAGGACAAAATTTATTCCTGTGTATCCTACATGATAAAAAACTGTGTTTTTATCAGGATATGGCAGGTAGTTTTCCTCCATACAGTCCAACAATTTGATACCCCAGGTAAAAGCACTTTTTTTTTTCCCTATGCTGATAGCTGTAGCCAACCATTCTGTAAGCTTTCAAGCACGTAAGAAATTAGAAAGAATTACAGAGGCTAAAGGATCTGCAAAACTCCCTCTCTAACCATGCATAAATACCTTAAATTGCATACCGTATCATGGTGGATGTTTGATATATCAACATTATATTGGCATTGTTTTGAATGTGATTAAAGTTCTTATGAATGACCTAGCTTAAAAAGTTAATTCAACATGAAAGTAGAATTTAAAGCTTATTTAGAATTTAAACTTAACTATTAAATTTGGAGTTGAAGATTTTACATTATTATACAAACTACTTTTTTCACATTGGTTTTTTAAAATTTTTTCTTCAAAGATTTTATTTATCAGAGAAAGTGAGAGACCAAGCATGAATGGAGGGAGAAGCAGACTCCCTGCTGAGGAGGGAGCCCTATGCGGGGCTCAATCCCAGGACCCTGGGATCATGACCTGAGCCAAAGGCAGATGCTTAACAGACTGAGCCACACAGGCGCCCCTCATGTTATTATTCTTGTGAAATTAAGCTGTTGTGAAGTTCCTTAAGGCACTGACCTAGGATATAGTATTTCAGTTGCTTATAGAATTATTTTTCTCTCATAAGTTATGAAATGTTACAAGATAATGTTGAAGGATATCGTCGAGAAATCACATCCCTACATGAGAGAAATCAGAAACTCACTGCAACAACTCAAAAGCAGGAACAGATCATCAATACAATGACGCAGGATTTGAGAGGAGCAAATGAAAAGCTAGCTGTTGCGGAAGTGAGACCAATTTCCCTCCTCTGACTTGCATTATAAATTGCATTTGACATTTGTTTTTTAGTTATTACTTTGATTTTACTGGTTGACATGATACAGATGTTTGAGAGGTTTGTGGATTTGAAGTCCTTATTACATAGTTTCCAAATATCCAGTTGTGCATCAATCCAGTGGTTGGTTCTGTCCAAACTAAACTGGGAAAAGTTTGGTTTTTTTGGATTAAGATTTCCTTACAAGTCTTCCATTTCATACTAAATTTGTAAGTCACTGTTTCTCCAGTTACAACAAAGACAAATGAATATTTCATTCATTCTTGCTCATTTCTGATAAAAGACAGTATAAAAATTTAGCATTAAATTATATTTCTGAATTTCAACATGAATACAAATGCCTGTTAGAAATTGACAGTACTTTCAATTAAATACTGGATTCTTGATGAATTTTATATGATGTTTTACTTTTTTATAAAGTTACAACTTTTTGATCATTACTTATGAACAAGGTGCAGTTGTCCCCCATTTTACCTTGGAGAAACACTCGAAAGTTAAGTGTCCTGTTTAGGATAGTCATGAAAGATTTGGTTGGTTGGGACTTAAACTTAGGTGTTCTTATTCTATTGGCTACATTCTTTCATTGTTACGTACTCACACATTTGTGGGGAATGGAGGCATCACTTTTTCAAACTGGTGGAGTAAGTTTTATGATTGCTTATTTATGATTTATTATATAAATGTGAATACTTTGAGGATATTGATTTTCAGAGCAGCCTCCCAAATCTGAGGATCAGATTGTACTCTTTATGAGGAAAAAAAAAAGTTGAGATAAATCATTCGGCACTCTCAGATACTTAGAAACCAAGTTTGGATTCTAAAACTTCTGTAATTTAGTAGTATGTAGGTGTGACTATAGCAAAATTTTGCAGTTTTGTTTCTTTTACTCTGATGTTTTAGATTTTTTTTTTTTTGCTTGTTCTAAAATCTGATTTGTTAAGAGCAGAGAAATCATAAATGTGGTAATTGCAAGATTTTTTCCTTTGATCTGTTGATATTCCCAATAACTTTTGCTTCATATTTCAACACATGAAACTTCAAAGAGTTCTAAATCCTTATATAATGAAGAGATGTCCTCGTCTCTAATTAGCATTAAGAAATACATAGTAATGAAGTGTCATTTTAATTTTATAATGGTGTTACTGCATTTGACACATTAGTTTGCAGCATTTTTTTCTTTTACTTGTATTTGCCTCAAGGTAAGAGCAGAAAACTTGAAAAAGGAAAAGGAAATGCTTAAATTGTCAGAAGTCCGTCTTTCTCAGCAGAGAGAGTCTTTATTAGCTGAACAAAGAGGGCAAAACTTGCTGCTGACTAATCTGCAGACAATTCAGGTAAACAGACAAAAACACCCATAGAAAAAAATTTTCGAAGTTAAATTTAAGTAGTTTTAACATTGTATCCTCTTGGGTTCTTAATTAGAAAATTTTTCTGTCACTTTTGTCACACATAATGATGATAATTGAGTTTTGAGGTTTATTTTAGGACATGCCAATATTCTAAATAAAACCTTGAAACAGAAATGATTGAAACTGTGCGTTTGGCAGTTTTCATCGTCAGATCTATATTTACAGAGTCCTGTGCAGTTTAATTGTTTATAAGATTAATTCTTTTTTTTTTTTTTTTTTTTTTAAAGATTTTATTTATTTATTTGACAGAGACAGACACAGTGAGAGAGGGAACACAAGCAGTGGGAGTGAGAGAGGGAGAAGCAGGCTTCCTGCGGAGCATGGAGCCCGATGTGGGGCTCGATCCCAGGACCCTGGGATCATGACCTGAGCTGAAGGCAGACACTTAACAACTGAGCCACCCAGGCGCCCCTGTTTATAAGATTAATTCTTTTAAAATTTCAGGAAATTTGAATGACTCTTGTAGTATGTTTCTTTTTTCTTTATTAAATAGATATATATTTTTAAAGATTTTATTTATTTATTTGAGAGAGAGAGAGGGAGCAGGGAGCACAAGAGCAGGGTGAGGAGCAGAGGGAGAAGCAGACTTCCTGCTGAGCAGGGAGTCCAGTGCAGGGCTCAGTCCCAGGACTCTGGGATCATGACCTGAGCCGAAGGCAGATGCTTAACTGACTGAACCACCCAGGACCCCTAAATAGATATTGTAATATGAAAAATGTCAAAAGACTCTTGGTAAATATTCTAGATTTTAACTTCTTTAAGAAGTAGGTTGTAATCCTGTAATTTCTCTGTAGCCTTAATTTTCTTTGTATTGCTTTTTTAACTTTTTTCTTAAGCATAACCAAAAATCTTTTTTTACCTTAGGGAATATTAGAGCGATCTGAAACAGAAACCAAGCAAAGGCTTAATAACCAGATTGAAAAACTGGAACATGAGATATCTCATCTAAAGAAGAAGCTGGAAAATGAGGTGGAACAAAGGCATACACTTACTAGAAATCTAGATGTGAGTCTGCTTAGTATTATGAATTTCTGTAAATTGTTTATTTCCAGAAATGAAGCTGGTATGTAGGTACACCGCCATCTCCTGTTGAAACATGGTTTTGAAGAGACTTCTTTCAAGCTGTTAAGTTTTTCTTGCCTCTTTGTGTGCCTAGTAATTTTTGGTTGGGTGCCATACATTGTGAATTTTATCCTATTAGGTGCTAGATATTTTTATATTCCTGTAAATCCTGGGTTTTGTTCTGGGATGCAATAATTGAAAATAGTTCAATTCTCTTGCTTTTTATGATTTATTAGCTTCCCAAAACAATGCTCAGTCTATAACTAATTATTCCCCACTATTAAGGTGAGATCTTCCTGAATACTAATCCCAGTGTCCAATGAATTATAAGTGTTTTCAGTCCCAGTGTCCAATGAATTGTGTTTTCAGTCTGGCTGCTGGGCATTATTCCTGACTCTCTATGAGCACCAGACACTCTTCACTCCAGTCTCTTTGGATGATTCTTAACCCTGCCTAGGGTAATGTCACATGTATGCACTGATGACTTTTTTTTTTTTCCTTCAGTTATTTCAGATCTGGTTTCTGTTATTCAGATCTGGTTTCTGTTACTCTATCTGGGTCAGAGTTTAAAGTATTATAAAAAGATAATGTGAACCTCTAGTTACTTAAGAACCTAAAGATAGCGTTCACAGGATTAATGTATTTTTTTTTTAGGTTCAACTTTTAGATACAAAGAGACAGCTGGATTCTGAGACAAATCTTCATCTTAACACAAAAGAACTACTAAAAAATGCTCAGAAGGAAATTGGTACATTGAAACAGCACCTCAGTAATATGGAAGTCCAGCTTGCTTCTCAGTCCTCACAGAGAACTGGTAAAGGTAAATCAATAATTAAGTGGACTGATAGTAAAGTACTTTTTTTCCCTTTTTTTTTTTTTAAGATTTTATTTATTTGAGAGAGAGCAAGTTAGAGAGCGAGCAAGCAAGCATGAGCAGCGGGGAGAGGGGGATGGAGAAGCAGACTATTGAGCAGGGAGCATGACTCGGGGCTTCATCCCAGGACCCTGGGATCATGACCTGAGCCGAAGGAGATGCTCAACCGACAGCCACCCAGGTGCCCCAGTAAAGTACATTTTTAGGCTGATAACATATCTTGTAAATAAATAGCCTATTCTTTGTGGATAATAGCAAAAGAGAAAAAAAACCTTCTTATTCTTCATATAGTAAAGCTTGGTTTTAGCCTTAAATTAATAAATTTGCAGACCTAGAAGATTCAGAATAGTTCTGTATGGCACCTGACCAAGGTATGCTCTAGTTTTCCAGTTGTTGAAACCATTTATTGATACTTTAAAATGTTTCCTTTGAGGAGAGTTAATACTTGAATTTTCAACTCTCCCTTGTTACAACTCTGCTCACTTACAGAAATAATTGATTTGTTTGGTCTCTCTTAGAGTAGTAGTCATAATCATTGTTCATTGATAGCCTTAGGTGAAAGATTTGTTTCATTATGCTTCTCTATGAATACACCATTTCAGATGCAAAGCCTTCAGTCCAGGTAACCTTTAAAAAATGATATAATAGGTATGTATGTGTCTATGTATATATGTGTATATGATACATAAAGATATAGTGGTTATATAGGTTTTCAGTAGTCAGTAGTGCATTCTTACAGATAAATGATAAGAAAATATCCTTTTCAATATGCAATTTCTTCCTTTCCCATGGATTTTAGGATGAAAATTGAATGATTTAAGATTTAGTGTTTTAGAGTAAGCAGTGTTTAAATAATAAATTAAGAATCTGGTAGTATCTTCAAGTAGCTCCCTCAGTTTAGTACAAATATTTAGTATTCTTTAAAGATCTTTGTAATATTTGTAATAGCAGATTTCAAATATTTGATATTTTGAAGAAGAAATAACAATATCTGACAAAATACCTGTTTTTATTTTGGCATTTAGCATGGGATGAAATATACTTTTTAGATAAGTACTTCTACATTTGAGCCTTAATCCTGATTTCACAAATTGTTAGATAATAGTCATTTCTAATGTCATTTAAAATGTTAATTTTAAGAAAGCTCTTAAATCTTTTAGGTCAGCCTACCAACAAAGAAGATGTGGATGATCTTCTGAGTCAGCTAAGGCAGGCAGAAGAGCAAGTTAATGATTTGAAGGAGAGACTTAAAACAAGTACTAGTAATGTGGAACAGTATCGAGCAATGGTTACTAGTTTAGAAGAATCTCTTAACAAGGAAAAACAGGTATATACAATTTTAAATTCAATTTGAATGCACTTAACTTTTTTTTTTAATTAGGAGCTTGCTGTGTGTAAGCACTCTAGTAAATGTGAGTTCAAGTGACATCATTGTGTTTACCTCTTACACCTTAAAAGTACTTAAGTCTAATAAGCCAGATAAAACCCACAAAATTCGTAAAACAAAGGAGAGTATAATTGCTGTAAGAAAGGTACAGATCAAATGTTGGTGTGAATGGGAGGGAAGTAAGGTTATTTATCTCCTGCATGACAGAGAGGGAGATGGCATTTTTTCAGTCTTTAAAGAAAAGTATCATTTGGATAGTCAAAGGTAGAAGGTAATTCCATATAGTAAGAACCCTCAGCCAAGTAAAAAAGACTTCAGATGAGAACAGGTTGGCTAGTGTATTGACTTTGTGAAATGAAATAATGAGAAATAGAATTATAAATGTACCAAGAACCAAATGTGAAAGGTTTTGAATGTCATATTAAATCATATTCTGTTAGATTATTAGAGCGCTCTTGATTTTTTTCCAACATGTTAAAATCAGAATTTGTTTTAATTAAAGTGTAGTAGATTGGAGGATAGAGTTTTTTTTAGTGACTATAGCAATAGTCTAGGGCCACAGTTTTAAAAGATGCTTTTGTGCTTGGCGTCATGAAAATCAAGATATGTGGGGAAAAAACCTTTCAGTGGTAGAATGGACAGATTTGGCAGCAAGTGGATATGAGGATTGAGAGAGAAATGGGGAACTGGAAATTTCACTTCAAAAGAAAAATGGCTAGTAGCCAAGTTAAGAGGTAGCTTAAGATTTTAAATGTTTTTAAACTCTTTGATCAGCATTGATGGATTTTTTTTTTTAATACAAGGCAAATGTTAATTTTTAATACTTTTCAAATTTAGTTTAGACCTAGAGAAACTAATTGTATAACTTTAAATGTGTATAATTTTTATATCCTATTATTTGGATGATGGTAAAGGTCACAGAAGAAGTACGTAAGAATATTGAAGTTCGTTTAAAAGAGTCAGCTGAGTTTCAGACACAGTTGGAAAAGAAGTTGATGGAAGTAGAGAAGGAAAAACAGGAACTTCAGGATGATAAGAGAAAAGCCATAGAGAGCATGGAACAACAGGTAAATTGGTTTATTAACCTTATCAGTCTTCTATGTGTGTAAGGATTTGAATAGCTCATTAATATCTCAGCAGATACTGATTGAACACAAATTTAACAATAGTTTCATGTGTTACTCTGCTCTTTAGGTCTGTAGATGTTTTCTTTTGAGGATTTTAGACTACTTTATGGTAGTAGTTATAAGTGCTGCTTTTTAGAAGCCTCTGCCTGAGCATTGACTGGTATTATAGTGAATATAATAGACCTTCAGAGTGTGTGCAGATAACATCAAGTTATCTTTTAAATTTAGTAAGAAGTCCCTTTGGGCTAGTTGGATATTTAAAATCTGCCTTTACTATAAAATTAGTTTGCAGTTAACTCTGGTTTTAATGTTGTTCTTCTGGTTTAGTTATCTGAGTTAAAGAAAACACTCAACAGCGTTCAGAACGAAGTACAAGAAGCTCTTCAGAGAGCAAGCACAGCTTTGAGTAATGAACAGCAAGCCAGACGTGACTGTCAGGAACAGGTAAGTGTTGATCTTGTAGCCAGTTATTGAGAAATGAGATTTGATCCTAGGGAACAGTTCTTGGAGTATATTAATACATTTGGGGGATGGGTGAACCTTACAGAAATGCAAAGTTATTTACACTGTTGTGGAACTTGGACTAAGATCAGCTGAAAAGTGTATGTGAAGGCTAAAAGTAAATAGTGCGATAACCATTTACAAATCAATCTTCACAAATGGGGAAAAAATATAAAAATACGAGTGAGAATAAAACTGAAATAGAATGGGAAAGGAATACAAGTAAGGAGATTAATAATGTTCTCATTTTTAAGTTGGGTGATATATGAATAACCATTTCGTGACAATTTTTTTTTTTTTTGGTGCAAAATGGTCACATTTATTGCTTACTTGTACATAGTACGTGTATGTACGAAGATTACTTTAAAAATTGAATACAGGGGAAGATACTTCAAAGTAATTAGACAAAAATGAATTATCCTTGGCTTATTGCCAAATACAATATTGGGAATTAAAATGAATATATCCATAACGCAATATTAAAATAAATTATTATCATTTCCTTTTGTTGACTTTAAGTTTGTATGCATGTGTACACATGTATTTTTACATACCTGAGTTATACTTAGCCTTTATTTCATCCTCCAAATTGCTACATAGTCTTCATAAGTTTCATTTTGAATAGTTCTTTAATATTTCTTCTTTGTTTTGGGATTGGGGGTTGTTGTTTTTCTCCAATTTTTTTTAAAATTCGTTAGTTAACGTACAATGTAATACTATTTTCAGGTGTAGAATTTAGTGGTTTATCACTTACATACAACACCCAGTGCTCTTCACAAGTGCCCTCCTTCATCCCCATCACTTATTTAACCTATCCCCCCACCAAACTTCCCTCCAGTAACCCTCAGTTTGTTCTCTATAGTTAAGAGTCTGTTACTTGGTTTGCCTCTCTTTTGCCCCATGTTCATTTGTTTTTTTCCTTAAATTCCACGCATGAGTGAGATCATATGGTATTTGTCTTTCTCCAACTTGTTTTGTTTAGCACAATACTTTGTAGCTCCATCCACGTCATTGCAAATAGTGAGATCTCATTCTTTTTTATGGCTGAGTAATATTCCATTGTATATATACACCACACCTTCTTTATCCCTTCATCAGTCAGTGGACATTTGGGCTTTTTCCATAATTTGGGTATGATTGATAATGTTGCTATAAACATTGGGGTTGTGCAAGTGTCCCTTCGAATCAGTATTTTTTTATCCTTTGGAAAATTCCTAGTAGTACAGTTGCTGGATCATAGGGTAGTTCTATTTTTAGCCTTTTTTTTTTTTTTTAAAGATTTTATTTACTTATTTGACAGAGAGAGAGAGAGACAGCAAGAGAGGGAACACAAGCAAGGGGAGTGGGAGAAGGAGAAGCAGGCTTCCCGCTGAGCAGGGAGCCCGATGCAGGGCTCGATCCCAGGACCCTGGGATCATGACCTGAGCCAAAGGCAGACGCTTAACGACTGAGCCACCCAGGCGCCCCTCTATTTTTAACTTTTTGAGGAACCTCCATACTGTTTTCCAGAGTAGGTGCACCAGCTTGCATTGCCACCAACAGTGTAAGAGGGTTCCCCTTTCTCCATATCCTTGCCAACATCTATTGTTTCGTGTATTGTTCATTTTAGCCATTCTGACAAGCGTGAGGTGATATCTTCGTTGTAATTTTGATTTGTATTTCCCTGATGATTAGTGAGGTTGAGAATCTTCTCATGTGTCTGTTAGCCATCTGTATGTCTTGGAAAAACATCTGTTATGTCTTAAGCCCATTTTTAACTGGATTAATTGGTTTTTGGGTGTTGAATTTGGTATGTTCTTTACATATTTTAGATACTAATCTTTATCAGATATGTCATTTGCAAATATCTTCTCCCATTCCGTAGGTTGCCTTGTAGTTCTGTTGTTTGTTTTGCTGTGCAGAAGCTTTTTATTTTGAAAAAGTCACAAAAGTTTATTTTTGCTTTTGTTTCTGTTGTCTCCGGAGACGTATCTAGTCAGAAGTTGCTATAGCCAATGTCAGAGAGGTTACTGCCTATGTTCTCCTTGAGGATTTTGATGGCTCCTGTCTCACATTTAGGTCTTTAAACCATTTTGAGTTTATTTTTGTGTATGGTGTAAGAAAGTGATCCAGTTGCATTCTTCTGCATGTGTGGCTGTCCAATTTTCCCAACATCATTTGTTGAAGAGACTTTTCCCATAAGATATTCTTTCCTGCTTTGTTGAAGATTAATTGACCATATAGTAGTTGTGGGTTCACTCCTGGGTTCTCTGTTCTGTTCCATTGATCTATTTGTCTGTTTTTGTGCCAGTATCATACTATCTTGGTGACTACAACTTGTAATATAACTTGGAATCTGGAATTGTGATGCATCCAGCTTTGCTTTTCTTTTTCAAGATTGCTTTGGCTATTCGGGATCTTTTGTGGTTCCATACAAATTCTAGGGTTGGTTGTTCTAGCTCTCTGAAAAATGGTTCTAGCTCTCTGAAAAATAGGGATTGCATTAAATGTATACATTGCTTTGGGTAGGATAGACATTTTAACAGTATTTGTTCTTCTAATCCATGAGCATCTTCCTATTTTTTTGTGTCATCTTTAATTTCTTTCATCAGTATTGTATAGTTTTTAGAGTACAGATCTTTTACCTCTTTGGTTAGGTTTATTCCTAGGTGTCTTACGGTTTTTGGTGCAATTGTAAATGAGATTGATTCCTTGATTTCTCTTTCTGTTGCTTCATTATTGGTATATAGAAATGCAACAGATTTCTGTACATTGATTTTGTGTCCTGTGACTTTACTGAATTCATGTATCAGTTCTAGCAATTTTTTGATGGAGTCTTTTGGGTTTTCTGTAAGTATCATGTCATCTGCAAATAGTTGAAATTTTGACTCCTTCCTTGCTTCTTTGGATGCCTTTCTTTTTGTTGTTTGATTGCTGAGGCTAGGACTTCCAGTACTGTGTTAAATAACAGTGGTGAGAGTGGACATCCTTGTCTTGTTCCTGACCATAGAGGAAAAGCTGTCAGTTTTTCCCTATTGAGGATGATATTAGCTGTTGGTTTTTCATATATGGTCTTTTATTATATTGAGGTATGTTCCCTCCATCCTTACTTTGTTGAGGGTTTTTATGAATGGATGTCGTACTTTATCAAATGTTTTTTCCACATCTATTGAGAGGTTCATACGGTTCTTATCCTTTCTTTTATTAATGTGTTGTATCATGTTGATTGATTTGCAAAATTGAACCACCACTGCTGCCCAGGAATAAATCCCACTTGATCGTGGTGAATGGTTCTTTTTTTTTTTTTTAAGTTTTATTTTATTATGTTATGTTCCTCACCGTACATTACATCATTAATTTTTGATGTAGTGTTCCATGATTCATTGTTTGCGTATAACACCCAGTGCTCCATTCAGTATGTGCCCTCTTTAATACCCATCACCAGGCTAACCCATCCCCCCACCCCCCTCCCCTCTAGAACCCTCAGTTTGTTTCTCAGAGTCCATAGTCTCTCATGGTTCATCTCCCCATACGATTTCCCCCCCTTCAGTTTTCCCTTCCTACTATCTTCTTCTTTTTTCTTTTTTTTTTTTTTTTACATATAATATATGTACTATTTGTTTCAGAGGTGCAGGTCTGTGATTCAACAGTCTTACACAATTCACAGCATTCACCATAGCACATACCCTCCCCGATGTCTATCACCCAGCCACCCCGTCCCTCCCACCCCCCACCACTCCAGCAACCCTTAGTTAGTTTCCTGAGATTAAGAGTGAATAACTCTTTTAATGTACTGTTGGATTCAATTTGCTAAGATTTTGTTGAGAATTTTTGCATCCATGTTCATCAGGGTGTTGGCCTATAATTCTCCTTTTTAGTGGGGTCTTTGGTTTTGGAATGAGGGTAATGCTGGCCTCATAGAATGAATTTGGATGTTTTCCTTCCATTTCTATTTTTTTTGGAATAGTTTGAGAAGAATAGATACTCACTCTTCTTTAAATGTGTGGTAGAATTCCCCTGGAAGCCATCTGGCCCTGGACTTTTGTTTGTTCAGAGATTTTTGATTACTCATTCAATTTCTTTGGTGGTTATGGGTCTGTTCAACTCTTCTGTTTCTTCCTGTTTTCAGTTTTGGTAGTTTATGTGTCTCTAGGAATGCATCCATTTCTTCCACATTGCCCAGTTTGTTGGCATATAATTTTTCATAATATTCTCTTACAGTTATTTGTATTTCTGTGGTGTTGGTTGTGATCTCTCCTCTCACATTCGTGATTTTATTTATTTGGGTCCTTTCTCTTTTCTTTCTGATAAATCTGGGTAGGGGTTTATTAATTTTATTAATTTTTTTAAAGAACCAGTTCTTGCTTCCATTGATCTGTTCTACTGGTTTTTTTGGTTTCTATGTGATTTATTTCTGCTCTAATCTTTATTTCCCTTCTTCTGCTGGCTTTAGGCTGCATTTGTTGTTCTTTTTCTAGCTTCTTTAGGTATAAGGTTAGATTGCATATTTGAGATTTTTCTTGCTTCTTGAGGTAGGCCTATATTGCTATATACTTCCCTCTTAGGACCGCTTTTGCTGCCTCCCAGAGATTTTGGACCATCGTATTTTCATTTTCACTTGTTTCCCTGTATTTCTAAATTTCTTTAATTTCCTGGTTGACCCGTTCATTCTTTAGTAGTATGCTCTTTAACCTCTGTGTATTTGTGGTCTTTCCACATTTTTTCTGGTTTCAAGTTTCATGGTGTTGTGGTTGGAAAATATGCATGGTATATGATTTCAGTCTATTTGTACTTGTCTAGGCCTGACTTGTGACCTAGCATGTGATCTGTTCTGTAGAATGTCCCATGTGCACTCAAAAAGAATGTGTATTCTGCTGCTTTAGGATGAAGTGTTCCGAATATATCTGTTAAGTCATCTGGTCCAGTGTTTCATTCGAAGCCATTGTTTCCTTATTGATTTTCTGCTTCGATGATCTGTCCATTGATGTAAGTGGGGTGTTAAAGTTCCCTACTATTATTGCATTATCATCAATGCGTTCCTTTATGTTTGTTATTAATTGTTTTATATATTTGGGTGCTCCCATGTTGGGGGCATAAATATTTACAATTGTTAGATTTTCTTGTTGGATAGTCCCCTTTATTATGATACAGTGCCCATCTTTATCTCTTGTTATAGTCTTTGGTTTAACATCTATTTTGTCTGATACAAGTATTGCTACTTCGGTTTTCTTTTGACTTCCATGTGCATAATAAATGTTTCTCCATCCCCTCCCTTTAATCTGCAGGTGTCTTTAGATCTAAAATGGGTCTCTTGTGGGGCGCCTGGGTGGCTCAGTTGGTTGAGCGGCTGCCTTCGGCTCAGGTCATGATCCTGGAGTCCCTGGATCGAGTCCCGCATCGGGCTCCCTGCTCGGCTGGGAGTTTGCTTCTCCCTCTGACCCTCCCCCCTCTCATGTACTCGCTCTCTCTCATTCTCTCTCTCTCAAATAAATAAATAAAATCTTTAAAAAATAAATAAATAAATAAATAAATAAATAAATAAAATGGGTCTCTTGTAAGCAGCATATATTTCATTAAATAGATACAGCATAACTTGTAATTGTTCTCCTATTTTGGTACATTTAGGTTGTCTTTTGTTATTATAAATAATATAACGTGCATCTTTTCAGAAAATACTGGCTAGCCTAATGAGTTCTTAATCTTGTATCAATGGGGGAATAATTTCTTACAGGCTAAAATAGCTGTGGAAGCTCAGAATAAGTATGAGAGAGAATTGATGCTACATGCTGCTGATGTTGAAGCTCTACAAGCTGCCAAGGAACAGGTTTCCAAAATGGCATCAGTCCGTCAGCATTTGGAAGAAACAACCCAGAAAGCAGAATCACAGTTATTGGAATGTAAAGCATCTTGGGAGGAAAGAGAGAGAATGTTAAAGGTATTATTGTACATCATGATAGAATGTTCTAGAGAATTTAAAGGTTTGGGGTTTTTAAATGTACACTGGAAAGTCTGCTATTATGATAGACTGTTGTTTATAGGATGAAGTTTCCAAGTGTATGTCTCGCTGTGAAGATCTAGAGAAACAAAACAGATTACTTCATGATCAGATTGAAAAATTAAGTGACAAGGTTGTTGCCTCTGTAAAGGAAGGTGCACAAGGTCCCTTGAATGTATCTCTCAGTGAGGAAGGAAAATCTCAAGAACAAATTTTAGAAATTCTCAGGTAAATCTAATAATATTCTTAATGCTTCATTTCTGTGGTATACCAACAACTGTGTAATACAACTATAAACGCGTAAATTAGGGAAGTGGGGGTTGTGTGCTGTTTACTTATAAAGCTCATTCCATCCCTTAGTGGTCACTTTTGACATTTAGACATATGCCAAGTTAAAGAAATGACTAAATTGAATCTGATGGTAAGAACTTGAGTGGATTCTTTGAAAAACTAAATGCCTTTTGATTATTTTAAAGATGCACATTTTTAAAGCCACTGTTTATAATCTTTAAAATCCTCATTATTTATTAATTAAAAGATATAAAAGTTATTAGTGGTTTTTGTCATCTTAAAAATTATCCAAGTTTTGAAATGCTATGTTGGCATTTTTTTTATTCAAATAAAATCTTACATATTCTTGTAGATTTATACGACGAGAAAAAGAAATTGCTGAAACCAGGTTTGAGGTGGCTCAGGTTGAGAGTCTGCGTTATCGACAAAGAGTTGAACTTTTAGAAAGAGAGCTGCAGGAACTGCAGGATAGTCTAAATGCTGAAAGAGAGAAAGTCCAGGTATGTATCCTAAGCTTTAAGAAAGAAGTTGTTAAAAGAGAGCTCATTTTTGTTTCTTAGGACATAAAGTTTAATTTGAAATAAGCATTTTTCCCAAACTCATAAACTATTAAAACATTATTAGAGCAGTGATACAGCATAATAGTAAAAGATTAATGGTAATCAGACTGCCTGGTTTTAAATTCCAGCTTCATACCATTAGATGTGTGTCTTGGGTATATTAATTTCCCTGCCCTTAAATTTCCTCATCTGTAATATTGGGATGATAATAATAAGGGTTAAGTGAGTTAAAGTGCATGAAGCATTTAGAAACTGGTGCATAGTGAGTACTTAATAAATTTCAGTTATCTTTTTATTATAGTTGTCACATATACGTTTGAGTAGTTATTCTTGGATATAGTTATAGATAGAAACTGCTACAGAATACTTCTTCCTTAGCAAGGGGGTAAAAAATAGTCAAAACTATCAACCAGAAAAGGAAAAGAAGATGCTCTAATGAATGGATGGTCACAGCACAAGCTCAACTCCTTAACCCATACACCACCCAAAAGCTTATAATTGCAATGCCTTCATTCTGAGGCTATGCAGTAATATAACTTAACATCTGGAAGGAAGGAAATTAAGACCTTGAGTCATGTATTGTCTTTTAACTGATAGGTAGTTGGAATGGCTGCTAGAGAAAAACCATTGAAACCCAGGGGAAAGTGAGTAGATTTATGGGATTTCTGTTTTCATACAGAAATGAAAAGTTTCAGAATTACATCTTGAGAAAATAATCCAATTCAAACATCTCATCATGGAAATAAACAGACCCTCCAATTCTGTACCATTAACATTTGGAGGAAAAAGCAGAATCAGCGTTTTTAAAAAGATTGCATATTCTCTCAATGTTCCTTCAGGCAAATAATACTTTATAGAAAATGCCCAACCGACAAAGTCAGTTGGGAAAACCAACTCCTACCTAAAATCAGAAGAGGAAAAAGTAACACACATTATATAAAAAGTAATACCCAAGCAAGAGGTGCCTGGGTGGTTCAGTCAGTTAAGTGACCAACTCTTGATTTCAGCTCAGGTCATGATTTCAGGGTCCTGGGATTGAGCCCCATGTCAGGCTCAGTGGGGAGTCCGCTTCTCTCTCTCCCTCCCTCTCTTGCCCCTCCCACCACTTTCAGAAATCTTTGAAAAAAAAATAATACCTAAGCATGAACAGTGTAGGTTGGCAATGCTGAGCCATAACTTTTTCTTTAACACATACTTTTTTTTTTATTACATTAAAAGTAGGCAGTAGTCTGTCAATAAAAAGGCTGCTTATGCAATTCTGTTATGTTCAACTTTACTTACAGGATGTTAAATCCTTAGAACTAAGGTTTCCCCCCCAGAAAAAGATTAATGGAAACATCGATTGCTTTTCAGACTTGATAGTTGCTGCTTTAAAAGGTGGTCTTAATAAACATTAAATTAAAAAGAAAAAAAAAACACCTTAGAATACAGTGAATCGCTTTTATTTCAGTATGCATCCTCATCTCGGCATTTACTTGTCCTGAACAGAAAAATGGAAAAAAGCAGCAATTTGCCAGAAAATCAGGCCCATCAATTTTAGGGATGTGCTGTAATCACTGAGTTCTTTCTTAATCCCTGCTGAGGACCATTAGAAGCAGCAGCACCAAAACCAAAGTATGCATCGAACTCAAGGTTCTTTTTGTTCTAGTTGTCAGATTCCAAACTAGATTCAAATGGATTACAAGGATGACCAAATGAAAACTCTGACTCTGTTAAAAACTTCAATTTTTAAAAGCAAAAGCAATTACAGGAAAAGAAAACGGTTCATTCAGAGGGCACATGTGTGCTCACAGGTTTCTTCTGTGGCCTTTCTCCAAGTTTAACCACCAAGAACTTTGAGAGCTGGCAGGTCTGAGTACCCCTGGTGACAGTTCTTTTCACTTTATCAAAACTTGAGCTAAAGAACCGCATCAGCTGACGATGACAGCAGAGGGCGGCAGGGCTGAGGACCCAGTATTCATTCCCAGGCTGGTGGAGAGGGAGTAAATGTGGTTCCAAAACTAAACAAGGGAAGTCAGAGACTTTCCAACCTTACCTGATGGCTTCTGGCCAAAGCAAGGAAGTGTCCTGGAAAGTGTTGAGTAGTGACGGCGCACAAAGGCACTTGAGGAGGAGGAAGGAGAAAGCAACACCCCTCGATCAAGGTGGGGGAGAAGATACAGGCAAAGCCCTGAATTCCTCACCAAAGGCTCATTTCAGAGGGGTTTACAATCTGTGCTTTGGCCAAGGGTGGTAGTGGAAAGTGAAGAAAGGACAATGGCTTTGTGGGGAGGGCATTATTTAAGACCTAAAGAAAGAAATCACGCACACACACCCAGCAGTAGTCCCACAGTCTGTGACCTGAAACCTTCACACCTACCCTAGCAAGCCACCCTAAGCTGGAAGGCTGTTCTAGGGAGGGAGAGAGGCAGGGAAGCAAGGGAAGGAAGAGGGGACAAGGCAGAGACCCTAGGCCGCATAATCAGCAGCCAGGTGATTGTGCGATGTGTCTTTTCCACAGTTGAGTTAGATGTGCCCCACTGGTTATGATGGGACTCAATTTAAATATACTTTCCTGATCCCAGAAATTCGGCTTTGTGGGCAGTGGTTACACTTGACAGGATGATTTGTTACAGCATAGCATATATTTCAAATGGACAAAAAATTAGTATCATTTACAGTATTTTAAGTTAAATTGCCTTTGAATTGGAACTTCCTTTCTAGTACTTTGAGGTCTACAAGACGTATCTAGAAAATTTACTATTATGGAAAATGAAGACTGCTTCAGTCGAATGGTGAGGAGGGCCTGTGGTTTCTCTTTTTGATTCATTGCTGTAACTTTGTCCTTTGGCCTGAGCCATAGCTTTAAAAATGGTGAGGGAATAAAGTAATGTGTAAACGATGGATAATTACACCCAGTGAGAACAGAAAAGAAGTTCCTCACAATTGAACAAATATTCAGTAAAATTGCTCACAACCGAAGTGATGAAACAACTGAATGAATGAAGAATTCCTGAACAAGGGGGAGGGGACTGAGGACAAAAATCACATCATTTTAAAACTATTAATAAATTCAGTATACCAAGAAAAAGAATAGATAAAGTTTAATAGAGATCTGGATTAATGTTTTTACCCAGTGTTAGTACTGATTATTTATTGGTGGGATTTGTAGTATCTTTTCACTTTCATCTCTGTAATTTCTTGGATTTGTTTAAACTCTTTGTAGTTAGCTTGCATCATAGAAAAAGAAACATGTAACACTTCCAAAAATTTCCATTTTAAAAGCTGACATTCAAATCTTTTTTACTTTTTGTAAGGAAGATTAGGACTGGTAGGAAAAGACAGGTCTTCACCTAATGTTGGATGTTGGTGTACACATGTGTTTGAAATCTTTAGGTAACTGCAAAAACAATGGCCCAGCATGAAGAACTGATGAAGAAAACTGAAACAATGAATGTAGTGATGGAGACCAATAAGATGCTAAGAGAAGAGAAAGAAAGGCTGGAACAGGATCTACAGCAGATGCAAGCAAAGGTTTGGAACTTAACTAATCAAGAATAGAGTCATTTTTAATAATAATAGAGTTTTTACATCAGATGTTAAAAAAATACTGACACTATTTTCAGGTAAGGAAACTGGAGTTAGATATTTTACCCTTACAAGAAGCAAATGCTGAGCTGAGTGAGAAAAGCGGTATGTTGCAAGCAGAGAAGAAGTTACTAGAAGAAGATGTCAAACGTTGGAAAGCACGGAACCAGGTAAATGCAATTAAACATGGAAACGTTGATTATTAAATAATAGGGCAACATTTAAGAAGATAAAAATAGTTGATTTTTTTTTAAGAAATGGCTAACTTCCTTAAATTCCAAATTTGTGCTTTTCCTTTATTTCTAAAATATTTTTGTGCATAATAAAGTGGATTTGTCTAGTCTGTTGAAGCACTTTAAAAAGACTTGTTCACTGGAAACTTTGGGGAGACAAAACCATTTAACATGGTTAGAAACTCCAGCTCTAGATTGAAACAAAAGCTTGGAAATCTGCCTTGCCAGATATTAGTTATGTGATTTGAGAGAGCTCCTTAATCTTTCTGAACCTATTTTTCTCATTTGTAAAAATGAAGACATAATGCCACTTTTCATTTTACAAAAAATTTAATAAATGTAAAGCAGTCACCTGGCACCTAGGAAATGGTCTAGAATGGTAACTGTTATTATCTGTATAGGATTGTTGAATTTTAGAGCCCATTTATTCCTATTTTTGTCACATAAGCAATCTGAAAAATCAAGAAAGGAGGGTGATCTTCCCAAATCTAGATATATTTCTTAAAATTTGCTGCTCTCTTTCCTGGCTAATGGAACTCAGTTACATTTAGGATTATCTTCATATTTTTGTTTCGATTGTAATGATTTATAGACATTTTTTTCCTTATAAATGTCACTTTAGTGAAAGTAGATATTTAATATTAAAAGGTTATAATTTCTTTGGATTCTTTTATTTGGCTCCTTTGTAACTATTTTGAAATACTTGTTTGCAGTTGTGGAAAAATACTGCATAATGACATTTACTTTATTTCCCTTTTCCATTTTGGCTAGGCTTTTTAGCTAAACAAACCAAAGCTTTAATCTTATTTTGTAGTTTGGTGCTTGATCACCATGTATATAAGACATTTTATGTAAACATAATTAGATAATGGTGTTGTTTTATTAGCATATTAGTTTTATAGCACATTAGTTTCATAAAACTTATAAAACCATATTATGCATTTTTGCTACTCTAGCATCTAGTAAGTCAACAGAAAGATCCAGATACAGAAGAGTATCGGAAGCTCCTTTCTGAAAAGGAAGTTCATACTAAGCGAATTCAACAGTTGACTGAAGAAATTGGGAGGCTTAAAGCTGAAATTGCAAGGTAAATGGAAAGAAGCCTTAAATTGTATATTAGTATATGAATTCTTAAGCAAGTTTATTTCTACTCTTAATATATTGACTCTCCAAGGAGTGCTTCCTGAGTTTAGAAAGAATGAAACATGCTGGAGCCCTTACATGTGGCTTTCCCAATTTAATTTTATGCCTTTATATATGATTATTACTTTTTAAAAATCTATACCTTTGGTTTTAAACTGTTTCTTTTTTTTTTTTTTTTAAGATTTTATTTATTTATTAGAGAGAGAGAGAGCACATGAGAGGGGGGAGGGTCAGAGGGAGAAGCAGACTCCCCACTGAGCAGG
Organism: Halichoerus grypus; assembly: GCF_964656455.1. Lineage (NCBI taxonomy): Eukaryota > Metazoa > Chordata > Mammalia > Carnivora > Phocidae > Halichoerus > Halichoerus grypus. Next base: position 109,754,018 of record NC_135718.1, read on the forward strand.
GAGCCCGATGCGGGACTTGATCCCAGGACTCCAGGATCAAGACCTGAGCCGAAGGCAGTCGCTTAACCAACTGAGCCACCCAGGCGCCCTGGTTTTAAACTGTTTCTAAGTCAAAATAACTTTTGCAAGTAGGTTTCTCTTCTTTTGGTTGATGTATATTTATGAGTATTTTGAAAGTGTGTAATAACAGAAGTTTTTAAATTAGAAATTTTTTTAAATGGGGGCGTCTGGGTGGGCTGGCCTGGGCTCAGTCAGGTAACCGTCTGCCTTTGGCTCAGGTCATGATCTCGGGGTCCTGGGATCAAGGCCCTCATCAGGCTCCCTACTCACCTACTCAGCTGGGAGTCTGCTTCCCCTCTGCCCCTCCTCCCTGCTCTCTCTCTCAAATAAATAAATATAATCTTTAAAAAAAAAAAAAAGGAATTTCTTTAAATGAACTTATAGTGAACTATTAATTACCCTTTGAGAGTTAAGAAATTTAGGGGTGCCTGGATGGCTCAGTTGGTTAAACATCTGACTCTTGATTTCAGCTCAGGTCGTGATCTCGGGGTCATGGTCCCAGGGTCATGAGATTGAACCCTGCATCAGGCTCCACACTCAGCCAGGAGTCTGCTTGCTTTAAAAAATAAAGTTAAGACATTTAATATTAAAATAAATGTTTCTGATTTACCTTCTTAAAGTTTTTATGTCATTTGTTTATGTCCGTCCCTACTTCTATAAAGCTTGACAGCTTACAGATTTTTTCTCATCTATATTCTCTTTTTTTTTATAACAGTCTGGCATTTTGAGTAGGAGAGATTAATACCTAATTTCAAAGATGAGGAAACTAAGATTCAGAAAGGTACCCAGGGGCACAGTTAGTAGATGTTAAACCCATACTCTTAATTCAGGTCATCTGACCTCAAATTCAGTTTATGATAAAATACAGGGGTTGGCAGACTATAACCTACATGCCTGTTTTTGCACAGCCTGTAAACTAAGAAAGATTTTCACATTTTTAAATTGTAAAAAAGGAAGAACACTGTAAAAAAGGAAGAACATGTGAAAAAGACTACATGTGGACTACAAAGCCTAACTTACTTACTCAACACCCAGTATGATAGAAAGAGTGTAGATTTTGATATCAGGCAGAAGTAGATTAAAATCTGTGTTACTAACATTTGATTACTGTTAGTAAAGTTGTCCATGTCACTTAGCCACTGGTAGCTCAGGTTTTCTCTTCTCTAAAATGGGCATGTATGCCTTTATAATAAGCAAATAAAGTCTTTCTAAAGGACCACAGATTCATAATTTAAGGAATTATCTTTTGGAGTGTGTGTTTTAGGATTTCAAAATACCAAACAAAGGGGCGCCTGGGTGGCTCAGTTGTTAAGCGTCTGCCTTCGGCTCAGGTCATGATCCCAGGGTCCTGGGATGGAGCCCCGCATTGGGCTACCTGCTCAGCGGGAAGCCTGCTTCTCCCTCTCCCACTCCCCCTGCTTGTGTTCCCTCTCTCGCTGTGTCTCTCTCTGTCAAATAAATAAAATCTTTAAAAAATAATAAAAAATAAAAAAAAATACCAAACATACTAAAGCATACAGTAATGTAAATTAAAGGATTTTAAAATTTGAAAAAAGTCTCATTTATCTTTCTCCTTTACCCCATTTTTTTGTTTGTTTGTTTAGATCAAATGCATCTTTGACCAACAACCAGAACTTAATCCAGAGTCTAAAGGAAGACTTAAATAAAGTAAGAACTGAAAAGGAAACCATTCAAAAAGACTTAGATGCCAAAATAATTGATATCCAAGAAAAAGTCAAAACTATTACCCAAGTCAAGAAGATTGGGCGTAGATACAAGACTCAATATGAAGAACTTAAAGCACAACAGGATAAGGTATTTTGAAGTAATTTTCTCTCTCTATATATATATATATTTGTGTATATATATGTAATTTTTTGGCATACACAATTTTTTTTATATACGTAGACACGTTTATATACGTATTTATATACATATATAATGATTCCTCAAAGTCTTATTTCTTTATAATTTTTATTACTGGTCTTTAAATTGTGAACATAAGTGTAAGCTTATACTGATATCTTTATTTGGTTTTAAGATTTGCTCTTTAGGGGCGCCTGGGTGGCTCAGTCGTTAAGCGTCTACCTTGGGCTCAGGTCATGGTCCCAGGGTCCTGGGATCGAGCCCCACATCGGGCTCCCTGCTCCGCAGGAAGCCTGTTTCTCCCTCTCCCACTCCCCCTGCTTGTGTTCCCTCTCTCACTGTCTCTCTCTGTGTCAAATAAATAAATAAAATATTAAAAAAAAAAAAAAGATTTGCTCATTAATATGCCTCAAATTACACTCTAAGTTCATAAAGAAATTTTAGTAAATGCTAGGTATTTTTAGTTCAGTTTTCCAGTCTTAGATATTGTCCCTTTTCAAACCTGTTCTTGGAACTCACTGCTGATTAAAATTGTGTATATCAAAAAATGATAGTTCTTTATAATCAGGCTTTATTTATAGTGTTAAATCAATAGTGTACGTTAACCACCTATCAAAAAGAATTTTTTAGTTCTTACTACATTTTGAATCTGAATTAATTCCCAAAAGTAAAAAGCTTGTATGTTGACTTAATTTTACATATTTAGCACGTGTTAGAAAATACATTTTAAAAATCCAAAATTCTTACCCCTTGGTGTTGACTGCTATTAGCACTTCATTAGTACTAATAGTATGCTTTTCTTAACATATGTGTAATGTGTTTTTCCAAAGAAATAAGATCATTTGTGTATTTTTGTATCCTGCTTTTTCACCTTACTCATTACTGTGAAAATAATTACTATGTCAAACATCCATCTACAATGCAGCATCATTTTGATTAGATGATTGATATCCAGTTGTATGGAAAACCCTAACTTATTTAACTAATACCTTACCTTCAGGCAATAGAGTTACTTCATAGAAAATTGATTTATGAATACCCTTTAAGATAAATTTCTTTGCATAGTTGTAATTATTTCCTTAGATGAACTTTTAGATGTGGAATTACTAAGTGTAAATGTGAAAGTATATATTATTACTGCTTTGTCATCTTAGGTCATGGAGACCTCCGCTCAGTCTTCTGGAGACCACCAGGAACAGCATGTCTCAGTCCAGGAAATGCAGGAGCTCAAAGAAACTCTCAATCAAGCTGAAACAAAGGCAAAATCACTAGAGAATCAAGTAGAAAATCTGCAGAAGGTATAAGTGTGAGAGTAGTGAAGAATGTATGTCCCTAATTCCTTGCTTGTTAAGTACTTGAAGAAGTATATGTTAAACACTAACTCTTTCTGTTGTCATATGGAAATATATAATCTTTTTTATGTATATTTATCCTTTATACATGAATGGCTCATGTATAGAAATAGTATCCAATCATCAAGTATCCACTTTAATGGTGGTTTGACCACCATTTTACATTTATACTTCCATTTAATCTAAATAAGCAGATTAATAAGTTACATTTTAATTCTGTCTGACATACAGTTTATATTGATTTGATTGAATTACATGGTGAATACTTTGCTTTTCTTTAAAAGACATTATCTGAAAAAGAGGCAGAAGCCAGAAATCTACAGGAACAAACTGTGCAGCTTCAGTCTGAGCTTTCACGACTTCGTCAGGATCTTCAAGATAGAACCACACAAGAGGAGCAGCTCCGACAGCAGATAACTGAAAAGGAAGAAAAAACAAGAAAGGCCATAGTAGCAGCAAAGTCAAAGATAGCACATTTAGCTGGTAAATTTCTGTATATGCTAAAGTTTGAACTTTGATAGTGAAAGTTGGCCATTTGATGCAGGCTTAAAATTAAATGGGAAAGAAGTAAGTAAATACTATAAAGTGATTTCTGTGTGTGTGCTTTAAATATTAGGGTGGGATGCCTGGGTGGCTCAGTAGGTTGAGCGACTCTTGATCTCGGCTCAGCTCTTGATCTCACAATTGTGAGTTCGAGCCCTGCATTGGGCTCCACACTGGGCATGGAGCTTACTTAAAATATATATATAAGGCTTATTTAATTAGACACAAAATTAAAGCAATTTGAATTTTCAAATGATGAGGATGTCCCTCACCTATTTATGAAGCCTTTCCTAATTGTTGGCTAGTAATCGGAAGTACTGCTCTCCTGCTTTGTTGTGTAACTATTAGTACCTTCTGTTGGTGATCCTTTGGGTCCACAGTGTGTTGTTCAGAGGCCTTCTGTAAACTCCTACATATCATTGGATATTACCAGCCCAGTGATTTTTATTTGCCTCAATTCTCTGAGGGGCCCTCGAGCCCTTCAGGGAGAATATCATGCCCAGTTTGTTAAGGGCCCAGAGCTGCAATGTTCTGGACCTTACTGCACCTTGCTTGCTGTTCTGCTTAGTGAGTGGGTAAATAAAATGCCCAATCAGCTAAGTTTTATTGTAAGCAATTTTTAATGATCTGTAATACAGTGTTTTAGCAATTATTTCATTTAAAAAAAATTTACCTAATTATTTTTTAGTATGTGCTTTAGATTATATGGAATGAAAATTTGGCAATTTTGGCAATTTATAATATCTTTGTATTTTAATAATACATTGAAATACTAAAGGTCATGTAAAAGGACTTCGGACTGCATTTTATGGATATCCTTTATGAGATCTTAGAGAAAGTTACATATTTTTATGTTGCAGTAAGTACATTTTATATTGGAGTAATACAGATACATTTAGAATTTTGCTTATTCAGATATATTGTGTATCAGAATTAATTGTAGATGTTAAAGCTCAGGAATAGAATCTGATAACGACCTTAGTGTACCTATTGAAATGCACAAATGTTCTTTACTTCCAGTGTTTGATTATAATATTAATAGAATCACATGGTTACTTCTTTAGGTGTAAAAGATCAGCTAACTAAAGAAAATGAGGAGCTTAAACAAAGGAATGGAGCCTTAGATCAGCAGAAAGATGAATTGGATGTTCGAATGACTGCTCTTAAATCCCAGTATGAAGGTCGAATTAGTCGCTTGGAAAGAGAACTCCGAGAGCATCAAGAGAGACACCTTGAGCAGAGAGATGAGCCTCAAGAACCTACTAATAAGGTGGTTAGCTAATTATATGTAAATAACAAATCATTCTGTCCTTGTACATATTACTTGAAGGTATCTGGTGACTTAGAAGCCTTCGTCAGTGAATTTTGGCTAAACAAAGTATACAGAGAAAATTAATAAAAGTAAAATATTTTGATGGCATTGTTTAGTGAACTCTTGTAGGGCAGGCAAAATAATCCAGTTTTCTTTTTATAGGTCCCAGAACAGCAGAGACAGATCACATTGAAAACAACTCCAGCTTCTGGTGAAAGAGGAATGTGAGTTTTAGTTCTTTTACAGTTTGTTAATCTATTTTTTCTTTTAAAGTCAGGCAAGAGTTAGTGATCTTTGGGGAGAAAACAAATCTATATTATAAAAATATGTACTAAAGAGCTATTTATCTGTGCAAAGCTGCACCATGTAGTTGCCAACCCTTTTTTCCAGAACTCTTGTTTCTAGCATACTTTCAGTCCTATCAGGTAGAGTTTTGTGACAATCATCTTTTCGACTTCTAAGAGGCTACTGATTTTCTCTGTGATATTATGTGATAACAAATTTAAGAGGCTAGGCTAAGACTTGAGTTCAGTCATCAACAGTTGAATACATTTAACATTGTCAGGAAGCACCATTACAGAGCATTTCTTACGTAGTTTTTAATGCTTAAATTCAAAACTTCTTCAATAAGAGTTTTAAAATATTTAGTGAACAAAAAATATAGAACTGTATAATTTTTTTTTTACTCTGTCTAAAGTGCCCAAAGCAGCGTTTGGAAAAATAGAACTAATAGGGTCTGAGTTCATAAGTCGATCATACTTGCTGAACTCTTATTGAAGAAACATGTAGTGCATTTTTTTTTAAGTTTTGTTGAGATATATTAATAACCCCCGCAATTCACCTACTTAAAAGAGTACAACTCACTGTTTTTTGGGTTTTTTTATTTATTTTTTTAATTCCAATAAAATTAAAATACAGCGTCATATTAAAATGTTTTAGGTATACAATATAGTGATTCAGTGATACTATATGTTACTTAGTTGCTCATCACAGTGTACCTTTTTTTTTTTTAAAGACATTTATTCAGCGTCATGATCAAACTATTACATTCAGCAATCAACAGCATGGGTGCAAAAAAAAAAAAATCTACATTAAAACCCTTTGTTGGAATGCTTTACACTTTCCACAGAATAGAAACTAAAATAACCTGTTACACAATTAGTCACAAATACAGTCCTCGAGTTTTTTGCCCATACACATGAGTATTGTCTAAAACATGTCTTCTTTGTAGCAGCTAGGTCCTGCCACCACTGTGCTTGGCTGTGTTCACAAATCTGTTGTAACCTGTAGCTTCCCTGTCACTTCTCTGGCTCTCCTCTCCTGCTAAGCCTTGTTTCCCGGCAGTAATTAAAACCTTCTGCCGCTGCCGTAGCTACTGCTGCTGCTGGAACCACCATAGCCACCTTGGTTTTGTGGTTTGGCAAAGTATTGGCGTCCACCACCATGGGGGCCAGAGCTTCTGCCTTCAAAATTTCCTCCTTTCATGGGTCCAGAATTTGAGGATTGATTGTTGTAATTGCCAGAGTCATAGCTTCCACCACCTCCAAAGTTGCTTCCATCATTACAAAATCCACCATATCCACCACCACCTCGACTGCCACCAAAGCCACCTCGACCACTGAAGTTCCCTCCACGACCAAAGTTGTCATTCCCACCAAAACCACCTCCACGACCACCACCAAAGTTACCAGAACAACTTCGACCTCTTTGGCTGGATGAAGCACTAGCCATCTCTTGCTTAGATAGGGCTTTCCTTACTTCACAGTTGTGGCCATTCACACACAGTATGGTATTTTTGAATGACAATCTCTTCTACAGAATCATGGTCATCAAATGCTGCAAAAGCAAAACCTCTCTTTTTGTCACTGCCTCGGTCAGCCATGATCTCGATCACTTTAGTTTTCCCATACTGTTCAAAATAATCTCTTAGATGATGTTCTTCAGTGTCTTCTTTAATGCACACCAACAGAAATCTTTTTCACAGTTAATGGGCACCAGGTCTCTGAGAATCTTCTCTTGAGACAGCCCTCTTTGGTTCCACAACTCTTCCATCCACCTTGTGTGGCCTTGCGTTCATGGCTGCATCCACCTCCTCCACAGTGGCATACGTGACTAACCCAAAGCCTCTGGAGCGCTTGGTGTTTGGATCTCTCATTACCACACAGTCCGTAAGCATTCCCCATTGCTCAAAATGGCTCCTCAGACGCTCGTCGGTTGTTTCCAAGCTCAAACCTCCAATGAAGAGCTTCCGCGGCTGTTTAGGCTCTTTGGGAGACTCTGACTTAGACATGATGGCAGTGGGAGGGGAGACTTTAACGACGTTTACTCAGCGGCATCCACGGGCAGAAAGACACAATTAGTGTACTCTTAATCTCCTTCAGCTATTTCATCCACCCCCCCCACCTCCCCTGTGGTAACCACCAGTTCTCTATATTTCAGAGTCTGTTTTTTGTCTTTTTTCTGTTTTGTTCCTTAAATTCCACACACGAGTGAAATCATATGGTGTTTATCTTTCTCTGACTTATTTCCCTTACCCTCTAAATCCATCCATGTTGTTGCAAATGGTAAGATTTCAGTCTTTTTATAGCTGAGTAATATTCCATTGTGTATATATACCATATTTTCTTTATCCATTCATCTATTGATGGACACTTGGGCTGCTTCCATTGTTTGGCTAATGTCAGTAATGCTGCAGTAAATACAAGGGTGCATATATCCTTTCATATTAGTGTTTTCATATTTTTTGTGTAAATACCCAGTAGTGGAATTACTGGATCATATGTTAATTCTATTTTTAATTTTTTAAGGACCCTCCATACTATTTTCCAGAGTGGCTGCATGAATTTACATTCCCACCAACAGTGCACAAGGCTCCCTTTTCTCCACATCCTTGCCAACACTTGTTATTTTTTGCCTTTTTAATACTAGCCCTCAGAATCATATGTGGTGATATCTCATTGTGGTTTTGATTTCAATTTCCCTGGTGGTTGGTGGTGGTGAGCATTTTTTCATGTGTCTGTATGTCTCTTCATGTCTTCTGCCCATTTTTTAGTTAGATTATTTGGGGTTTTTTGGTGTTGAATTGTGTGAATTTTTTTTTTTTTTTGCATGAATTCTTTATATAATTTGTATGTTAACTCATCAGATACATCATTTACTAATATCTTCTCCCATTCAGTACGGCGTCTTTTTGTTTTGTTGATTGTTTCCTTTGCTGTGTAGAAGCTTTTTATTTTGCTGCAGTCCCAATTGTTTATTTTTGCTTTTGTTTTCCTTGCCTCAGGAGACATAATCTAGAAAAATGTTGCTATGGCCAGTGTCAGAGAAATTACCGCCTGTGCTCTTCTAGGCCTTTTCTGGTTCCAGGTCTTCATATTTAGGTCTTTAATCCATTTTGAGTTTATTTTTGTGTATGGTAAGAATGTGGTCCACTTTCATTCTTTTGCATGTAGCTGTCCAGTTTTCCCAACACCATTTACTGAAGAAACTTCCCATTGTATATTCTTGCTTCCTTTGTTATAGATTAATTGACCATGTAATCATGGGTCTATTTCTGGGCTCTCTCTTCTCTTCCATTGATCTTATGTCTGTTTGTGTGCTAGTACCATACTGTTTTGATTACTATAGTATATCTTGAAATCTGGGATTGCAATACCTCCAATTTTATTCTTTTTTAAGATTATGTAGTGCTTTTTTTTTTTTGATAGAGTATATGTACTTTATAAGGGATATTTATAAATTTTTTTATGAACCGTTATTCTTGCATTTTCCCCTCTGTAAGTGCCAGCACATCAGACCCACCAACAGCCAATATTAAGCCAACTCCTGTTGTGTCTACTCCAAGTAAAGTGACAGCTGCAGCTATGGCTGGGAATAAGTCAACACCCAGGGCTAGTATACGCCCAATGGTCACACCCGCAACTGTTACAAATCCTACTACTACCCCAACAGCTACAGTGATGCCCACTACACAAGTAGAATCACAGGAAGGTAAGTAAAATAGTAACAGATCTGATTGGACTGACGGCTTATTTAGATTTATTATGAGAAGATTACAGTAACTTCAAGGATAAATGAGGCTTCCACTAAAGCTAAAGTCAAACATACAGTAAAAGTGGGTAGTTAATATTTTCAAGGGTATGCCTCCTAGGATACTCATTAATGCAGCGAATTTCCTCCCTCTTTCCATTCCCTTCTTTTCTGCTTTGTTTTGTTTTGAAGCTGAAGGAGGAGGAAAATAACACACCCATAAGTATATAGCATGTTTTTCTAAGGCCAACATTTTTACTTCTGGTGGCTAAGGAAGATATGAAATCTGCATTGGAAAACCATACTGAATCACTGGTTCAACCCTACACCACTTTTTCACTGAAACTGTCTTTTTCATTACTTTATCCACTTTGTTCCCCTGGGTAGCTTCTTATTACTGATGCTTAATAAAAATTTATAATTTGTCTTTGAGCTTCCTCAGTTCATTTGTCTTATTTGGTTTTAATTTCAATAAAATCGTAGATAGAAAGAGTTTTAGGTATTTATTTAATTATGCCACCATACTACAGACTACCATAGCAGTCACATAGGCATCACAAAAAAATGCATAATACATTACATTTACCCATACTGTTTTTGCTTAGTGAGTGGTAAGAGATGTACACAAATAACTTTACAGAACATTACCAGTAGCACAGTAGGGAGGGAAAATCCAGCCTTGCTAAGAATAGAAGACTTAATATATTAAGTATTTGTAATTATTTTTCAGCTATGCAGTCAGAAGGGCCTGTGGAACATGTTCCAGTTTTTGGAAGCACAAGTGGTTCTGTCCGTTCTACTAGTCCTAATATTCAGCCGACTATCCCTCAACCCATTTTAACTGTTCAGCAACAAACACAGGCTACAGCTTTTGTGCAGCCCACCCAACAGAGTCATCCTCAGATTGAGCCTGCAAATCAAGAGCTGTCCCCCAACATAGTAGAAGTTGTACAGAGTTCGCCAGTTGAGCGGCCTTCTACTTCCACAGCAGTATTTGGCACTGGTAAGCTTGATTTTATTGATTTATTTGTTTATTTATTTTTAATTTTTTAATTTTTATTTTTTTGTATGCTTAATTTTAAAATGAAGTTAGAGTAGACCTGTGCATTTGTAGTTTCTTGGATATAAAATACACATCTTGAGTATTGTTTGTACATACTTGTTTTCTGACAGATGTTAGAAAGGACGAATGGATTCCTAACACTTAATTTCATGTTTACTACTAGATCACTCGTTTTTATCATTCAGAACTTTCTTCTCCTCCAGCTATTTTGACTGATTTTAAAAGTGATACAACCCCATAACATTATATGTAACTTAATACAGGTCTTGAGAAAAAAGACATGTAAGAGAAGACCATATAAGGATTTTCAAATCTAAACATACAGTATAAATTTTGTTACCATAGGAGTCCTGGGTTTTATAACTACAGAAGGCCTTGTGTAAACTTCTCAATTATATATCATTACACAGTTAATTGAATGCATTGCTGTAAAAGTTGATGGGGTTTATTAACCACAGGTGAGATTGATACCATAAGACCATTGATTTAGAGCATAGGTTGCCTATTGTTTATAGATATTAGCAGGAATAAATTATGTTGAACTGTTCAGTTAAGTGTTTCCTATGTCTTTCTTTAGTTAAATGACCAAAATATTTCAAAAATTAACTTTATCAAAAAAAATTAACTTTATCTCATTGAGTTCATTATCATTCTCTGATTAAAGATTTAAATTATGTAATTTCAAAGTGTCAGCTACCCCAAGTTCTTCTTTGCCTAAACGGACACGTGAAGAGGAAGAGGATAGCACCATAGAAGCATCAGACCAAGTCTCTGATGACACAGTGGAAATGCCTCTTCCAAAGAAGTTGAAAAGTGTTACCCCTGTAGGAACTGAGGTAAGATAATCTTGCAGTTACAACATGATTAGGTGAATGGACCTGTTGGGGCCAGAATCCATTGCCTAAAAAACTCTTATTGAACTTACTACAAAGTTTCAACTGACAGCTCAGGTATTGTTGCTGTTGCCAACATTTTTTTCTAATTCTTAGTATATCTTTAATTGAATTATTTGTCATTTCAGTAAAAAACAGTTATGGAGCACCTGGGTGGCTCAGTCGGTTAAGCATCCAACTCTTGATTCAACTCAGGTCGTGATCTCAGGGTTGTGAGATCGAGCCCTGCTTTGGGCTCTGTGCTGAGCGCAGAGTCTGCTGCTCTCCCTCTCCCTCTGTCCCTTCTCCCCGACCCCCGTCTCTCTCTCTTAAAAAAAAAAAAAAAAAAACACAGTTATAAAAACTTAAGTTGTATTCCATTTCAAAGTCGGATGTTTTTTTAATTCAAAGAATTAAGAGTTTAAGTTTCATGGACATTGTAAACTGTTGTCTGCCATCTTTTTCTCAGATTAACTAAAACTATATTCCTTTATTTTCTTTCATTGAAGCTAAAATTGTATTGAATTTTTACTCTGAAACATTGACTACTCAATTAATTTAATTAGCATGTATTAGTGTTTGTAAGTCTTATTTATACTGAAGAGGAATGTGATTATATCATAAATGTAAGAACATTTATATTGTACTGCTTCATAAAATTATAGATTTAAGCTTTATTTTATTTGAGAGAACTAGCTGAGCAGGTGATTCTTCCATCTAGTGAATTGATCTAGTTAACACACTTGTGTATGTTATGATTCAGGAAGAAGTTATGGCAGAAGAAAGTACTGACGGAGAGGTAGAAACTCAAGTATACAACCAAGATTCTCAAGATTCCATTGGAGAAGTAAGTTTAAACATTTAAAGTAGCAAATTGTTGCTTTTAATGAATGAAATTGGCTTTGACAAATTGAAACATTATTTGGACTTCTTTTTAACTTGGTGCTTTTATATTTAATGAAATATTAGAATTACCATTGTAATTTCTGCTTTGCTTTACTCCTAATTAGTATACTGCCTTATAAATTTGTTAAAGAAATGTTTCTATGGGGTGCCTGGGTCACTCAGTCGGTTAGGCATCTGACTCTTGATTTCGGCTCAGGGCATGATCCTCAGGGTCATGAGAATTGAGCCCTGGGTCAGACTCTGTGCTCAGCATGGAGTCGGCTTGTCTCTCTCCCTGTGTCTCACCCCCCCACCCCACGCATGCATGTGCACACACAGTCTCTCTCTAGTAAGTAAATAAACAGAATCTTAAAAAAAAAAAAAAAGAATTTTTTTTTGTTGTTCATACTTAGCACAGATTTTTGCAAGCGAAAGTTGTCATGAGTAAAGATTATCCACTGTTTATTATTTGGAAGTATGAGTGCTGGCTGAATCTTGAGTTAATCCATAGTGCCCCTTTGGTGGTCCTCTGGTGCTCTCCCCTCTCTTGCTTCTCTTATTGAATTAAAATAACCTATGAAAGGAAATGCATTTGTGTATTTTTTTCATTTTCTGAACTCTAAGTGAGGCTTCTCCAGAGGCAGCCTCACTAGGGGAAATGTGTAGACTGTGAAGCTATAAACCATTAGGTTCCATTCCTGACTATACCACTTAGAAGCTATGTGACTGTGGAAAGTCATTGATTCTCTCTAAGCCTTGGTCTTCTCATCTGTTGGAATAATATAACGTGATTTTTAGTATTGTACCTAAAATAGTACCTGCCACACATTAGGTGCTCAAAATATTATTTACTTTTCTTCCATCTGCTCTGCCACACTAATTGAGAATTCATAATATGTAATATTAATAGTTTACTGCTAATAAACACAATTCATTACTAAGTATGTCAAGTGTTCTAAGAAGTTAGCATTTATTAACGAACTTAATCCTTAACGGCCCTATTGTATGGGTGGAGAAACTGATAGATAAAGTAGCATACCCAAGTTCTGATAGCGTCGGAGCTGGGGCTTGAACTCAGGCTGTCTAGTTTCCAGTTATACTCTTTAGCTTGAAAGAGTTTTTGTCTGAATAAATTTTCAGGATCATTTATTCTAAAATTATCTATATAAAATTAAGGAATTATCTCAAGCTAATTAAAAGCAACCATAGATTGCAAGTGAATTTTGGTTTCTTAGATGCATTAATTTTTAATTTTCCCTATTTTCCTCGACTAAGAACAGAAAACTAAACCTTAAAGATGAATGTATAGTACTCTAAGTGACCTCTGTTTCATGTATCTTTCAGAGTGTCATATCTGAAGAGCGTAGTAACAGTTTTGAAACAATATGTGAATTTCTAAATTATTGCCAGACTTGGTTAACTTATACTAAAATCTTCTGTGCAACTTTTTCTTGAGATTGGCAAAACTATGACTCAGAAGTACCATTTGGTTTCCATTCCACTTTTAGCACTATCTACTGACTGTGGAACAGTTCGTTTTTCTGATTTTCTGACGATGAAGCAGATGTTCTTTTTAAGTGTTTGCTTTTCTTGAAATAAGCATGTCACTTTGAAGCCCATTTTTACTTATATCATGAATTACTCATTTTTTTTCCATTACAGCAAATACAATCTTTATGAATGAGTTCACAAGACATTGTTTCAGGCTTATATAAAAAATAGATTGCCACGTGCTTAACTAAAAAGTAGACATTTAATTTTCTTAGAGTAAGTAACAAAAATAAAGTTTTAAATTAGTTTATTTCGGTAGCTAACAAGATGGAATTTTGAGGATGAATTAAGCAAAGAATTATTTTCGTTTCTGATGTCTTCAGTGTGGTTTGAAGGCTTAGAATAGTGAGTTTTTAGGAGGAGAAGTGCCTTTGTAAATTGACAATAATAGCTTATTTTGTTTAGGGTGTTTCCTAGACTATTTCTGGTTTGGGGAGTAAACTTTTTTAATAATAATATTATTATCATTATAATAATAATATTCTTTTTTCTGATTTTGGTTTACAACTGCACTGTTAACCACATTGGCTGTTGAACACTTCAAATATAGCTAGTCTGAATTGAGATAGGCTGTGAGTATAAAATATACATTGGGCTTTAAAGACTTATTACAAATTTTATTTTATTTTATTTTATTTATTTTTGTTTTGTTTTGTTTAAGATTTTATTTATTTATTTGACAGAGACAGAGTTAGCGAGAGCAGGAACACAAGCAGCGGGAGTGGGAGACGGAGAGCAGGCTTCCCGCCGAGCAGGGAGCCCGATGCGGGGCTCGATCCCAGGACCCTGGGATCATGACCTGAGCCGAAGGCAGACACTTAACGACTGAGCCACTCAGGCGCCCTTATTAGAAATTTTAAAAAGTAGAATATCTGATTGGTAATTCTTAGTTTGATAACTTATTGAAATATTTTGTATATATTAATATCATTAAGCTAATTTCACTTGTTTCCTTTTTTTAATTTTAAATGACTACTAGAAAATTTAAAATCATGTATGTGACTGACATTGTGGATAACAATATGTTTCTGTTGAACAACACTGATCTACACTATCACACTGGTAGTTTCGAATATACATATATCTGTATATGTGCATTTTTTCTTTTTTTTTTTTTTTAAGATTTTATTTATTTATTTGACAGAGACAGAGAGAGAGCAGGAACACAAGCAGCGGGAGTGGGAGAGGGAGAAGCAGGCTTCCCCCCAAGGAGGGAGCCCGATGTGGGACTCGATCCCAGGACCCTGGGATCATGACCTGAGCCGAAGGCAGACGCTTAACGACTGAGCCACCCGGGCGCCCCACATTTTTTTCTTTTTTAGTGGAGTATTAGCCAATGAGGTTTTTAATAATTCTTCTATAGGAAGACAGTAAAGAAACCCAATGATACATTTTCTTTAGCATGTGCTTCAAATTAATTCTCTTTTTTTTTAAAGATTTTTATTTATTTGTTTTTAGAAAGAGCATGTGAGTGAGGGGAGGGGCAGAGGGAGAGGGGGAAGGAATCTCAAGCTGACTCTATGCTGAGTGTGGAGCCCAAGGTGGGGCTTGATGCCGGGCTCAGTCTCATGACCCTGAGATCATGACCTGAGGTGAAATCAAGAGTTGGACGCTTAACCAACTGAGCCACCCAGGTGCCTCAAATTAATTCTTTTATTCTTTTTTTTTTTTTAACTTTTTAAAAAGATTTTATTTACTTCAGAGAGAGAGCATGAGTAGGGGGAGGGGCAGAGAGAGAGAAGCAGACCCCCTCTGAGCAGGAGCCCGACGTGAGGCTCGATCCCAGGACCCCGGGACCATGACCTGAGCCAAAGACACTCAATCGACTGAGCCACCCAGGCACCCTAATTGTTTTTAAAAACCATATTTTAAAAATAAAATGCTACTAGTCCACGAGTATTTTTTTTATTAGATATACAGAATCTTACTGATAGTTTTACGTATATTTGACATTCTAAATTTTTAAGTTTTCATTTTTTTACTCTTAAAGGGAGTTACCCAGGGAGATTATACTCCAATGGAAGACAGTGAAGAAACCTCTCAGTCTCTACAAATAGACCTTGGACCCCTTCAGTCAGATCAGCAAACAACAACTTCATCCCAAGATGGTCAGGGCAAAGGAGATGATGTCATTGTGATTGACAGTGATGATGAAGAAGAGGATGATGATGAAAATGATGGAGAACATGAGGTAAATCATCCATTGTTTTAAACTGCTGGATGAAATGCTCAAATCCTTACGACTGCTAATTCATCAGCCAGTAACATCTGCTTCCCTGTCAGTTTAAATAGATTATTTTGCTTTTTTTATCTGAATAGTCTGAAATTAACATTTTATAATGAAATTGAGCATAGAACAAGTAATGAAAAAAATCCATCTTTTTTTATTGCTAAGCCCTTTAGGATTTGCTAAATTTGTTAAGTTAATTAAACTTAATTTTAAATCTTATTGATAAGAGACTGGATTTAATTATAAGCTCTGTCATTTCTGGAGATAAGAAGAAAGGAGGGTATTTTTTTTCTTGTATAGTCCCATGATTTTTTTCAAAAATAGTGGAGGTTTTTTGCTAATTGAAGCATATTTTAAGTGAAACTATATTTTATTTTGGGAATTAATCCTATATTGACAACCACTCATATTAGATCCTTTCATTAATCAATGTTTTTTAAAAGCTCATAGTGTAGTATAATCTCATGATTTGTTTTCTTCAATGCCACCCTTTAAATTTAGAAATAAAGTGGCATCTGACACTTTATGGACATCTAGGAGCTTTGATCTTTGAACTGATCTTATATGAACAGTTAGAATACAGAACTGATGATTGTTTACTCATTCCAGTAAGCCTCACAATTTTGATGTTTGCTGCCACTGAACTAATTCCATACAACTCTCGGGACAGCTCCTATGTCCTGATCAGTGGTGTGTCACTGAAATGTTTAAACATGCTATCAAGAAGTGCAGAATATGTGTCCTACACCTTAGATCTTTGTTTTTACTTGGGCATTTGTCTACCAGGATTATGAGGAAGATGAGGAAGATGATGATGATGATGAAGATGACACAGGGATGGGAGATGAGGGTGATGACAGTAACGAAGGCACTGGTAGTGCAGATGGCAATGATGGTTACGAAGCTGATGATGCTGAGGTAACTGGCTAGAATTTTGACCATCCACTTTCTTCAAGAACTTGCTAGAAAACATACTGTTTTCCAAGGATATTCACAGGCCTGTATTCTCAGAATACTAAAACTTTTTATACCATTGGGATTTTTTGTTTGTTGTTACTGTGGTTTAGTTTGGTTATTATGTTTTAAGATGACTGTTTGGTTTATTTGCTCTTAGTCATCATATTTTGTTTATAGGGTGGTGATGGGACTGATCCAGGTACAGAAACAGAAGAAAGTATGGGTGGAGGTGAAAGTAATCAGAGAGCTGCTGATTCTCAAAACAGTGGTGAGACCTTCCTTCGTCTCTTTTTAGTTGAATACTTTTGGTAATATCTTCTAAACTAGGATTGCATTTAATTATCATGTAGGAAATAAAACTTTAGTAAATTGGCAAGCAGGAGATTGGCTTCTTTCTAGCTTTGTTACTATTCTCTTATTAAGTCTACTATATTTATCGCTCTAAAGTCATACTGTATTTTCAAATACACCAGGCTTCTTTAAGATTCCAGCGTTCTGAAATCTGTAAAGTATTACAAATACAATGTGTTGCTGCTATTTTTGTTAAATGGAAAAGTTAAATCAGGGACCTCTAACAGCAGTATTAGCAGTTCACAGCCAGAAGAGGTTGTCTAAATCAAGCCCCACATTTGAAGGTTTGTGGGTATTGGAGCTTTACTGGTTGGCTGGTTTTCCATTGAATAAAAGATATTTTGGTCATTGTGGCATACTTTTTGTTAAATATTTGAAAAGATGAGTCCAGACCTCACAAGGGAGGTATTAAAGGACTATGGAAATCATAGAAAATTATTTTAGAATCCTTTTTAAATGTGTTTTAAGGAATTGGTGATCATCTGGTATATTATTCTGATTTTACAGATAATACTGAGCTAAAATCGTAAATGGTAATATAGTAAAACCTTATATATTTAGACTATTGGGAAAACAGTGTGTCTAAGTTTCCATATAAGCTTGTGTATTTAAAAGTGCAAGATATATGCTCATTTGAATTAAGATAAAGCAAGGGCATAAGCAACTTTTCAACTTATACATTTTTTTTATAAGCAATATGAATTTATTTTTTTGGAAACAAAACCCCCCAAATAATTCCTGAACCCAAAAGGTACATAAAAATGGCCAAAAATATTTTAAAATAATAGATTTGAAGATCATTTGTAGCTTTTTCCTCATAACATGAATGCTTTCAGCAGGACAGTAAATTATAAACCATATCAAATCATGTTAAGGCAGATGATCAATCTGGTTGCATTTGTACTACTCCTGGAAAAGTCATTGTGTTGGAGCTGTTCCTCCCAGCTATTTGGTCAGTTCGCCCAGGAAAGGGCAGTCCTGGAGTCAGCAGGTGGGGAGCTGGGCCTTGCTTGTCTTGTCACTGCTCGTTCTGCTGGCCCTCTGTGACAGAAGCAGACACAGAACCCTGGCGCTTGTTGACATCACTGATGCACACCCACTGCCCATCAACGGACTCCTTCCACAGGTCACCTTACTGTCTCCGCCAGAGACAGCCAGGATGTTGGCTGTGATGGACCAGCTCACATGCCACACGACATCATTGAACTTGTGCAATAGTTTGGGTGACCACGTATTGCCTGAGGTGTCATCACAAGTCCAGATGAACACACGACCACCTTGGGAGCAACTGGCGATGGTGTTGGTGGGCAGGCCAGTGGAGGGGGCCCAGGCCACATCTTGAACCCAGTCACTGTGTGCTTCTAGCTTCTGTTCCTCCTTCTACTGGCCATCCTCCTCTTCCTCCCACAGTTTGATGAGGTTGTCACAGCCGCCCGATGCAAACTTCTTGATATAGTTGGGCTTCTGCCCCGATGGCTGATCTATGCGGCTTCCAGGTACAACAGCAGGGGCCCAGCTGATGGCATTGCAGCCAATAGTGTGAGCATTGTTGATCTTCTTCACTTCCCATTGGCCCTCTCCAGTGTATGTCAGCAGGGAGATGGCCCCATCTGAGCTCCCACAGGCCACTATTAGGCCATAGTCATGGGGGGCCCAGCACACAGAGTTTACTGAGGAGTTGTGTCCTTGTGCTCATGCATCTTCTCCCAGTTGCCATTCTCCTCCTGCCAGATAATGACTTTCCAGTCATAGGAGCAGGATGCCAGGATGTTGCCATATATGGGGTGGGCCCAGGCCACTTGCTACACAGGACCCTCATGACCCCTGAGGTCGGCAATGAGGATCTGTCCTCCATTTCACACATCGAAGATTTTGACAGACCTGTCTGATGAGCAGGTTGCTAGGCGGGTGCCATAGTAATCCATCTGGGCATTGTGAATCATGTCCTCATGGGAGGTGTCCACAGGTCCCCCCAGCTCACTGACACCATGGCTGCGACGGCAGCAGCTCCCGGTCCCGGACATGGCAGCTCCGGCAGCGCCCCCCTCAACTTTTAAATTTTTTAAGAAAAAGAAATAATCCATATACTAAAAAATAGTACTACTTTCTAAGGGACATAAGGAGAGAGATTAATGATAGTTTGGTCCATAATTTACATTTTATAAAACGTTTTGTAGGTTTAAGAAACATCTTGTGTGTGTCATATAGTTGGGATACAGGAGGAAGTATTTTTTGCCTCTTTAGGGCTAATGTTTATAGCCATTTTTCCCAGCTACAAAGCATACAATAGATGCTCATTGGAGACTTTGTTTTTTACAGTCAAGCAAAAATAGGCCTAGTGATCTGGATAAAATTAAGTTAGCGGATGGATTTGGTATATTGCCAGAAAATTACGAAAAGAATGCTTTTCCTGAGCAACTGTGCTTGTATTAAATTACAGTTGACCCTTGAGCAGTGCCAGGGTTAGGGATATCAAACCCCCCGCATAGTAAAAAATTTACATAAAACTTTTCACTTCCCAAAAACTTGACTACTAATAGCCGACTATCGACCCAGAAGCCTTACTGATACCATAAAACAGTTGATTAACATGTTTTTGTAGTGTATTGTACTGTAATTTTACAATAAAGTAAGCTAGAGGAAAGAAAATATTAAGACAATCATAAGGAGGAGAAAATACATTTATAGTGCTGCACTGTAAAAAATCTCCTGAAAGTGAACCTGTGCTGTTCAAAGCTTACAGTAAGCTTATCAGTTTAGGTACCAGTTAATATCTAATCTGAGAGGGGGTGCCTGGCTGGCTTAGTCAGTAGAGCATGTGACTCTTGATCTCAAAGTCATGAATTTGAGCCCTGTGTTGGGCGTAGAGATTGCGTAAAAAAAAAAGAAAAAAAAAAAGGTCACATAGCTATTAAATGTTATAGCTAGAATCCGATTCCAGAACTCAGACTTTTTTTTTCCCCAGACCTCAGACTTGTAAAACCACTAAATTCTGATAGCCTACTTTCACAGTGAGAGACAGCTTCTGTTGTTTCTACCATATATGTAGAAGACCTAGACAGGTGAAGAACCATTGAAGTTCCAAGTTTAAGAAATCCGAAATAACAAAAGTATCTTTTAGTTGGTTCCATTAACCAACCTAAGAAACAGACTCAAAGAGGTTAGGGGACTTGCTGTAGGCCACACAGCTGATAATTGCACTCCCATTCTCCACACCTCACTTCTTTCCTTCTGAAAGTATTGGTGAGGTGAACGTTCCTAGTGGTGAGATTTATACCTCTAGGGAATTGTCCCAGTTATTCTGTGGTAAATTTAATAGTTAAAAATAAGCTTCTCTCTTCCTATAGGTGAAGGTAATACAGCTACTGCAGAGTCCTCTTTCTCCCAGGACATTTCTAGAGAACAGCAGCCATCATCAGCATCTGAAAGACAGACTCCTCGAGCACCTCAGTCTCCAAGACGCCCCCCACACCCTCTTCCCCCACGACTGACCATTCATGCTCCACCTCAAGAATTGGGACCACCTGTTCAGGTAGTAAAAGTACTGGTCAGTCTGAAAACTCTTGGCTTTATCTCTCCTTCTTTCCATTAGATACTACTTTTTCCAGAAATTAAGTGAACTTTTTAATGTTTTAGCATATTTTATAAAGTTTTTTGAACTGAAATGAATCTCTTCTTTCTTTTCCTTGAAATATGGCAGTAGTTTACTTCATAAATAAAGTGAACTTTGGAAAGGCAAGGCTTACTAAAAGTTGTGTATAAATTGAAATGGTTACAATTCTAGCAAATAAATAACACTTTTTCTACAGATTTAAAAAAAAAGCATCTTGGATTTTAATTAAAGTAAATTTTCTTTTAGCAGCTAACCACCACCACCATGTATTTTGAATGTTTCTTTCTCTAAGGTGCACGTGTGTGTTGTTTTTTTTTTTCCAAAAAGAAATTTCTGTTTTGTTTAAGAGACTTTTTTTTCAATAACACATCTTAATTTCCACTTTTATAATTAATGAAAGGATGCATGACCCTTAACATGTAGCACTCTTTGTAATAGAGTTGGACATCTCTTAATCAGAAACTCTTGCAGAGCAGGAAAACTACAAAGCTCTTAGTAATCTAGCTTGAGTCTTACCCTGTAACAGAGTCTATTGAAAACTGCCAAGTGAGATTCTACTAAAATACCACAGATGAAAATAACCTCATTCTATAAAAATATAAAGTCTTAATGGATTGTGTGTGGATCCTGCAAAATACATCAAATCTACCAATTTAGAATTGTCTAAATTGGGAAACAGTTTATATGAAGACAGTATTGCTGTTTGAACTCCGAAAGAGAATTAAGCTTTAAGATCTGAAGGCATACTTACTAATGTTTTAGGTTAAGGAAATAGAAACTAGATTAGTTACATACAAATAAAATAGGATCAGAGATTGGTTTTAAATATTGGTTAATATTTTGTCTATTGGTTAATAAAATATTTGCTGGTTAATATAATCTATACAATTAAAAATTTATCACTATTTAAAATGGAATTCTTTAGTGCAAATATTGGCAAATTTTCCTGAGAAGATATCCTGATGGTTGTATTATCTGCTAACATTTCAGTTATCTTGTTACCATTGTAATAAGCTATATCTGTTGGTACTTAGTTCTTGTTTGATTGCCTGATTCCTGAAAACAAATGTAATTCCTTTCTTGACACAGAGAATTCAGATGACTCGGAGGCAGTCTGTTGGACGGGGGCTTCAGTTGACTCCAGGAATCGGTGGCATGGTAACTATCTACCCATTATGTAGAAGTGACTCATTTGTTCAGCAACTATGTATATAGTCCATATGTATGTTTCTGTCATACCTGTTTATTCCCCATTTTCTGTCTTTGTTTTAGCAGCAGCATTTTTTTGATGATGAAGACAGAACAGTTCCAAGTACTCCAACTCTTGTGGTGCCACATCGTACTGATGGATTTGCTGAAGCAATTCAGTAAGTTAATGAAAGAGAAACGTATTTTGTGACTAATCATTTTCTTCCTCTTTCCCTGTCAGTTTGTTTACATTTGGTGGATTCATTACTTGTTGAGTCCTCTATTGTGTACTAAGCACTTGTGATAGGAGGGTTGAGGATATAGTTTGGGGAAAATTATATAAAGGTGAATGAAGGGGGTGGCGCCTGGGTGGCTTAGTGGGTTAAGTGTCCAACTCTTGTTGGTTACGATCTCAGGGTCGTGAGATCGAGCCCCGTGTCAGGCTCCAAGCTTAGCATGGAGCCTCCTTAAGATTCTCTCTCCCTCTCTTTCTGCCCCTTCACCTTTCCTGCCTCCCCGCCAACTCACACACTGTGCACTCTCTCTCTCTTAAAAAAAAGGTGAATGAAATATAGTTGCTTCCATCAGGAATTTGAGATCTAAAGGCAGAATAACGATGGTTAAGAACACAGACTGGGTGGCTTTGTCAGTTGAGTGTCTGCCTTCAGCTCAGGTCGAGCCCTGCATCGGGCTCCCTGGCTAGTCTGCTTCTCCCTCTGCCCCTCCCGCCCATGCTTGCCCTCTCTCTCTCTCTCTCTCTCAAATAAATAATCTTTAAAAAGAAAGAAATACAAAGACTTCAGAGTCAGAATGCCCAGGTGTGAAACCTAGCTGTACTGCTTACTAGTATATCAGGTTTTTTAGGTTCTCTATTCCTGAGTATCCTCATTTTACTGATGGGAATAATAATACAATAATTCCTGCCATATAAGTTGTGAGAATGAAGTGAACTGAATTTATGCTAATGTGTTTAGAATATTACCTGGCACATAGTAAATGCCTTGCAGATGTTAATGAAGGTGTTGGTAATGACAGTGATCGTGATGGGATGGTATTATTTCGAAAGCCAAGTATATGAGGAACTAATTGTCACCTAAACAATCTAGAAGAATAAAAGCATAAGCAGTAGGCTTAATACAAAAGAAGTGATTTATTCCAGCAATTAGGGGGAAAGAATCTGAGACAACTTAATGGGGACAACATTGAACTGAGTCTTGGAAAAGAACACCTTACACTTTACATTTCCATGAATCAGTTTATTTCATCTTTATAGCTATGAGAGAAGACACCATTATTGTTCCTATTTTACAGATAAGGAAGCACAGAGATGTTAACATATTTGTCAAACATCAGACAGCCAAAAAGTGGCAGTTTTTGGTTTCAGAACAGTCAGTCTGGCTCTAGAACCTATGTTAACTTGTGCTATACCACTACTCTTAAAGGATAAAAAAGTACTTCCGTGAAGTACACATTTAATTGTGGCTGAAGTATTAGCTGCATGGCAGGATGTAATTGAATATCAGAATGAAAAAGTTTCCACAAACTTGGAAAAAGATTGATTGTTCTGTAGTATATGGTAACATATAGCCAGCCATCAAAACCTTTTTTTTTTTAAGATTATTTATTGATTAATTGATTTGAGAGAGAGAGAACACTTGCATGTGCGCACGCAGAAGCAGGGGGAGCAGGGAAAGGGCAGAGGGGAAGGGAGAGGAACAAGCAGACTCCGCGCTGAGAACAGAGCCTGAGGCGAAGCTCGATCCCACGACCCTGAGGTCACGACCTGAGCCAAAACCAAGAGGCTGACACTCAACTGACTGAGCCACCCAGGCGCCCCTATCAAAACCTATTTTAAACTTGTGCAGTTAACCATAACTCATCTTGATTAACACAGTTTTATAAGCCAACTAATCACTGTCTGCCCCTCCCTTCTGGAAGTCAGCCTGTCAGAAACAGACTCCAATAAACAGGTTCTGAGTGACAGCCAGTCAACAGATTCTTGCATAGCTCAGAATGCAAGGTTCTTCTATAGTAGAATAATTTTATGAAAATAAATTTTAAAATCCACCTGAAAGAGGATGTGTCCTTAACTAAAGCAATAATGTTGATGTGGAAGAGAAAATGAAGAGTTATAGACATAAAATCTGTAAACATCAGGGGCTGGCTAGTGAAGGAAGGTAGGGTCAGGAGTGGGCAAAGAGAGATAATGCTGTTTTATATCCTGGAAGATGAATGATAGTGTTACTAGAACAAGGGGGAAACAAGTGTCTAGCCACCTAATACTAGAATTTTTCTAGACCCTGGGAGCCATCTAGTGAGCTCTTTCAGATAGGAAATGGGCTAGAGGTGACTTGATTTATCTGACTCAGCAGTAAAAACTAAGGCAAAACTTTGTCTTGTGACTTCATTCTCTTTTTTTTGTTACATCTCATTTTAGATTTGTGTTGTTTTTAGTGTATCTGCATGGAGATAGATATCCAGCATAGTCAGGAAATGTGAGGCATAGTTCAGGAGACTTGAAAGTTACATGTAAAATACATATATATGAGTCATGTATAATATTAAATTTATTCACAACTGATATTTTGAGAATATTATTATAAGGATTTCTGTATCAACTTTACTTCCAATCTGGTTTTTTTTCCTGCTTTGTGATTATTCTTCCTTCTCCTGTATTGTTTTCCATCATTGTGGTTTAAACAAGGTAACTTTAAAATTTATCTTAAGTTCATTTTTGTCTGTTTAGTTCCCCACAGGTTGCTGGTGTTCCTAGATTCCGTTTTGGGCCACCTGAAGATATGCCACAAACAAGTTCAAGTCACTCTGATCTTGGCCAGCTTGCTTCTCAAGGAGGTGAATAGATAAATAAATGCTTAGATCTCCTGGGTTCACACATGTTAAGTAATAAGCTATTCTGATGTGATTTTTTTTTTTTTAAGTGAGCAAATACAAATTTTTTTAAGTGATATCTAATTCCTGTGCAAATTTATGAGAAAAGTTGTATTTACTACACATTAAACATTGCTTTACATATAAATCTTACCTTTATGTTTAGTAAATAAACTAGTTAGATATTTTCCACTAACATTAAAATTAAGAAAGATAAAATATTTAAAATATGTGGAATAAAACGACCCCTAAATTAAGTAATAGTAGTTGGTTGTTGAACATGAATTGTGCTCTTTGTGGAATTAATTACCTTTTAATCCTCAGTCAGCATCCATATAACTAAATTTGTGAGAGGCTGTATGACATTTTGTAAGTGAGTAAGGAAAGCATACTACTTTTATAACAAGCTCAAAATAAAAGATTAATCTGCAGCCCTCATATAAGTCATATAATATACCTTTTATATAAATTTAAATTTTTATATGACTTTTTATTTTATAGGACAGTTTAGACTTGGAAGACAGATCTAGGCTTAAATTGGAATGCTACCATTTACTAGCTTTGTAACTTTGGGAAAATTAACCCCCTAGAAATTCGATTTCTTTAGCAAAAAGGGGAAGAGTAATATCTCGTAGTTTTGGTGAGTAGATTCTAACATAGTACCTGGTTCATAGTTGGGTACTCAATAAAGTTAGCTTATATCAACCCATAAGAGCAGCATTTTAGATATTTTTTCAAAGGATACTGAATGTTTGTGAACTTAAAAAAGTATGTGTTTCAAATATATTATATTTTTGAACTGATTTTTGAACTTTTGAATTGATTTTTGCCCTATGGGCTAATTAGTGGGCTTCAGCAAAGTTGTGTGTCTCTACTGATTCATGTTTTTCTTTCAGATACCTGGCATATTGACAGTTCTGTGTTCTTTCCATCATTCATTAATATTTAGAATTGTCTTTAGGTTTAGGAATGTACGAAACACCCCTCTTCCTAGCTCATGAGGAAGAGTCAGGTGGCCGAAGTGTTCCCACTACCCCTCTACAAGTAGCAGCCCCGGGTAGGTATCACAGGCAGACTAATAGATTATGTGCTTTATTGGTAAAATGGAAAACTGTGTGACATCTTCTGGCTAAAAATTAGGTAAACCACCAAGTTAAAGTTTTCATTTCTTTTCATTTTGAAGTGACCGTGTTTACTGAGAGTACCACCTCTGATGCTTCAGAGCATGCCTCTCAGTCTGTTCCAATGGTGACAACATCCACTGGCACTTTATCCACAACAAATGAAACAGCAACAGGTGATGATGGAGATGAAGTATTTGTGGAGGCAGAATCTGAAGGGTAAATATTTACTTTATAATTTCTGCTTGCTTTAGACTTTTACACTTGTTTTCCTTTAGCCAGGAAATAGTTTGTTGAGCTGTTTTTTAGTAGCATCCCATTACAAAAATAAAACAAGCCATACGTTTTGGAAGACTAATTTTTGCACATAGTAATATATCTTAGGATTTGGATATTATTACAGCAGACAAGTAATTTTTTAAATGTTTATCTCCCTGAAAATTACATGATGTATTCTAGAAAAATGATTTATTTAAAATCACTGATAGCTTTCAATTCATGTAGCTGCTTAAACTTTCCCTAAGAAAGAAGTCATTCTGTGAAAATTAGGAAATGACTCACTTTCCATTTTATAGTGGGCTTTCAAGTGAACCTCATTTATTCTTTCTTTATGTGCGTTTAGAACTTGATGTCTGAAATGCAGACTTCTTAAAAATTAGAAACTTTGTAGTAGTTTTTAAGACCTGACTACATTTTAACACATCAGTTATAAACAAAGTTTAACAAAAGAAATATTTTATGACACAGCATCTGGATTTTTTTTTTTTTTTTATGTCAGAGGAGTAATTTAATGCAAAGAACCCCTGGACAGTGGTCTTGGAGAAGTGTTTAGCTTTCAAGGCAGAACCTAATTCTTTACAAAATAAAAAAGTTGGACTACTTCAAAGAAGCACAGCTAGAAGTAGAACACAGATTTCCTAAATGGAGCTCAAAGATTTTGTTTTATTTAGCAATATTTTCTTAGCGTAATTATAGACCAGTTCTAGTATATGAGGAAAAAAACAAGCCTACTATTATGCTCTCACACAGTGCTGCTTAATTTGGGGGAGATAATAGATCCTGCTGAGAACACTAGCTGCCATTAATTTCATATCATGTATGCAAGTCACTTTAGATATGTCATTTCTAACCCACACAAAATCTCTACTAAGTATTTTCTCCATTTTACAGTGAGAAAGCTCAGACTCAGAACATGTTAAAATAACTTGCTTGGGCCACTGGTAACTGGCTTAGACTGGATTTGACCTGTGACTTGAGCCCGGTGCACTTTACCCTTCACTAGTAATTCTCAACTTGGGCAGGTAGTCAAGAGAGAGATCTTTCAGATACATTGTTACTAATGACTGCACTGAAGTTTGCAGATGATAAAACTGGAGCAGATTCAACTTACTTTTGGGCTATTTTCTCCTTTATTTGTGTTTTGATGTGCTTTATTGAATGGGAGAGAGAGTGTTGGAGTTAACAGCCATGGAGCCAGGAATTCACGTACCCGCAGCATGTCTCATCTGGGCTAGAGCTCATGGTGGGTTAGCGGTACATTGTTTAGTTGGGACTTGTGAATTATTTTAGTACTCTGCCTTCCTAGAAAAGTGTTTTGAGATTTCAAAATCTGTATAGTGTATCTCTTATAAATGTTGTCAAGAATGTGAACATCCTTTGCCAAAAAGAAAAAAAAATAACAGAGGGGAAATAAAAACTAAAGTTGGAACATGTCCTAGTGAGAAGAGGAATAAGGAAAAAGCAACTTGAGCGGTCTTTTCCCTGGCTCCTTTAAAAAAAATACAGTTACCAATATCAAGAGTCTACAGTTTTGAGTTAGAGGGAAGCACGGGGTTATTGAAGTGATAAACTGTCAGAAAGAGTTTGGGAACAATTTAGGATACCTCAAGGACCAGTTTTGCATTTTCTAATCAATTTTTGTTTTCCTTTCTTAGTATTAGTTCAGAAGCAGGCCTAGAAATTGATAGCCAGCAGGAAGAAGAACCTGTTCAGGCATCTGATGAGTCAGATCTTCCTTCTACCAGCCAGGATCCTCCATCCAGCTCTTCTGTAGGTAAGTTCCTGTTCTTGAGTACAACACAACTGATACACCAAACTTGTTTGCAAAAGATGATTTTGTTGTAACAAATAGATCGTTCTTTTTTTCCTCCTTAATTATAAATGGTTTCTTTAAAAGGGAAATTGTATTTTATTAAAGGAAATGTAGTTTTAAGACTAGAGGTGCCACAGGGCTGTGAGGGATGGGTCACTGGGAGGGCAGCTAAGGAGCAGTACTTCAGTCTCCTGCCTCTTTAAACCAGAGGAGCTTCTTGTTACTTGTTCTACGTATTAGGATTCTTACATGAGATTTGATTTGGAGAGTTGAAGGGTAGGAGGTCTGTTACTCAAAAAATACTTGAAATTTACTTATGTAAACAGTTTCAAAGTTTGGCTTTCAAGTTTTTGAAGTTAACTTTGAAAAAGGCTATTTTACGTATTTTTCCTGCAATAAAAATTATTTCTGTGGTACTTTCAAAAAAATATTTAACATTTATTGAGCACTTACTGTGTGTCAGACAGCATTCTAAGCCCTTTACATATATTACCTTACTTAATTCTCACATCAACCCAATGTGGTAATCACCCATATGGAAACTGAGGCACAGAAATGTTGAATAACTTTTCCAAAATACATAACTAATAAATAATGGATACAAAGTCAAGAAGTTTGGCTTCAGAGACTCCACTCTTAAACAACACACTATACTAGCTTATCTGTCTCAAAATGTTTAGGTAGGGAATTACTTTTATTAATTGAAGAAATACAGTACCCAGTCATCCACACAGATTATTTTTATTTTGAATTGTTTACAGTAGTAATTCTCAAATTCTGCCATTGAACCTTCACATTCTATGGAAGACCTGCTCAGTTATCTTTTTTCAGTCATGGGACTTTGCTATCTCAAGATCTCTCCTGCCTATCAGCTGCTTTTCCCTGACACAGCAACCTATAAGCCAACATCCCTAGGTTCAGATCCCACATCTACCTTGGAGCAGCTAATAACTTTAAATGTCTGCATATATATTTTATTATGAAATCTGGATAATCATAATTAATCTTGCAGTCAAGATTAGAAATAATGTATGTAAATTATATAACTCAATGCATTACACTCAGCAAGACTCAAAAATTATCATTACCATAGTTATTAATAATACAATTGCTGAAGAGCTCTTCTCCCATTTATATTTCTGATATCCCATGAAAATTATCTTCAACAGTAGAATGGGCACTTTTATCTTATCAGGGCTTGCACAAGAAAATACGGTTTTTGTTCCCTTTTACAGTATACTATAAAATTAGGGTGTCTTTGAATTTATTTGGTAATATAAAACAGTAAGCCTCCTCATCTGAGCAGTTCATTGGGTCAGTAAATATTTGAGTGCCTATCATGTGCCAGGCGATTTGATAGAAAGCATTACTAAGAAAATGACTTCTAAGTAAAGACCTGGAAAGGGCAAGGGAGCAAAGCTGTGCGGTTTTGGGGGGAAGGAGTGTTGCAGATGAGATGTATAGCAGGTATCTATAAGGCAGCAGTGTGGCATATTCAGGATCAGCAAGGGGGCCAGTGTGGTTAGGCACCGTAAGGCCAGAGGGAGGCCAGCAGAAGACGGGAGGGGGTAGGGAAGAGAAGCCCAGTGGATCATTGAAATTGCTTTGGCTTTTATGGATTTAGGAAGCTTGTAGAGGGCTTCAAACAGAGTGATGATAAGATCTGACTTAAAGATTTTAACAGTATCACTGAAAATGTGTAATGGGCAGAAACGAGAAAGTTCGGAGGGTATTGTAAATTCAAGGTAAAGATGAGGATGTTTCAGACAGAATGGTAGAGTGAAGTTTGTGAGAAGAGGTCAGATTTGGGGATATGTATTTAAATTCGAGCTGGCAGGATTTGCTAATGATCGGATTTGGGGTGTCTGGAAAAGAGGATTTACATTTGACTCACATTATATGTTGGGGTCTGTTGTTTCCTGAGGGAGGTGATATGTGGTTTTTTATTGTAGTCCCCACCCCCTAGCACAGCGATACATGGATAGGCACCAAGTGAATATATATTTTATGAGTGGAGTGAATGAATGAAAAAAAAATCATGCACTTTTTTTTAATAAGAAAATTTTTTTTTACTTTCTACCCTTTTTTTGTTTTTTAAATGTCCCTTGTTAAAAATCAAACCACTTTGGGGCACCTGGGTGGCTCAGTCGTTAAGCGTCTGCCTTCGGCTCAGGTCATGATCCCAAGGTCCTGGGATCGAGCCCCGCATCGGGCTCCCTGCTCCGCGGGAAGCCTGCTTCTCCCTCTCCCACTCCCCCTGCTTGTGTTCCCTCTCTTGCTGTATCTCTCTCTCTGTCAAATAAATAAATAAAAAAAAATCTTTAAAAAATAAAAAAAAATAAAAAAAAAAATAAAAATCAAACCACTTTTAAATATTGAAAGCAAATGGACACCTCTGCATTTTATCCATGCATCATTTAGTGACTAAATTTTGCCATTATAAATGCTTTTCTTATTTTTTAATTTGCTTTCTTATATTTTAATGTTTGGGTTTTTTTTCCTTAGATACTAGCAGTAGTCAACCAAAGCCTTTCAGACGAGTAAGACTTCAGACAACATTGAGACAAGGTGTCCGTGGTCGTCAGTTTAACAGACAGAGAGGTAAATTTCTGACATATTGATTACATGATAGGATGTAGGATAGTAATAAATGGAACAAGTTTTCTAATCCTTAAGCTTCTAACTTGTATCTAGTTTTTTTTTTAATGTTCCAGGGATTGATTAAATAATTACACATTGAGCATGTGATTTTACTAATCTGTAAGCTTCTTGTAGAAAGATTTGTAAACTATAGGTATATAATGAATATGTGCTTATATTTCATATTTATTCATTTCTTCTTTGAATTCAAAATAAGATTTGAGGAAGCCAAAGTGTTACAGTACTAGATAGTCATTTGTTACATCTCTTCCTGTTGTTATACTTTTTACACAACAGAATCAAGCTTTGTGACTTTAACTAGTTAAAAAAATTAAAAATTTTAATATCTGTGTTTTCAAATGTAACCCTTAGAGATTGTATTCATGCCATGAAAATAGTAATCTAATTGTAATAATTTTCAACTGAAGATGTGTGAAATGTCTAACACAGTTTTATATCTATATACCTAGATATTTGATATTGAAAGCAATTTTATAGTGACCTAGGGTAAGTGAATACTCCACTTTTGAGCTAACTTCTTAAAAGATGCATTCAGTTTGGTTATTTTTTTCTCTTATAGGTGTGAGCCATGCAATGGGAGGGAGAGGAGGAATAAATAGAGGCAATATTAATTAAATGTCCTGTAAACTGTAATAATTGTGAATAAGATTCTCAAGCCTGTTTTAGTGTAATGATTGTTGAGATTAAAAACATTTTTGTATTTAAATTGGTATGCTTCTCTCAACATTCTTTATTAATAAAATGTATTTCAGTGTCACAATTTTTCATTCTTCATTTAATTAGTTGACTCTTCCTTTGCCCGTGGGTCTAAGGACAGTTGTACCAGACATTGGATAAGCTCCGCCCAGAACGAGTTGTAATGAGTCTTGCTGTTCTGCTGGGTTCATCAATGTTATAGTATTGATCTAAATAGAAGAGAAATCATTTTTTAATTAAAAAGAAAACAAAACACCTGAACTTAAAAATAGTTTGTGTTGACTATTATACTCAAAGATAGTGTTTATCATTTTAATATCAGAAATGTTTGTATTAATTTGAATTTTCTGACGAAAACAATTGCCTCGAGAGATTGACCTTTCACCAGCTTTCTGTAAAATTAGGTTTGACTCTCCCTTTTCAGAGTAAGAGTTTGAGGAAAAACTAAGTTTAAAAAATAATAATTCACTTCAGTTTTACCCTTTAAAAATCTTTTTTATAGGTGGAATAATTTAGATTTCTGAATTTTTCAAAGAAAAGTGCCCCAGGTAACATAATTTAATTTTTATTAATTAAAAATAATTACTTTCTCAAGAACCTCTTTGTGGTCTTCGGGACTTGTGTAATGATGCAAATCAGTAAAATTTGGGGCACCCAAGACCTCCGTTAAATGCCATAGGTAATGTAGAATATTGTTCTTAGTAGCAGTTTTACTCAAGTACTTGGATAATTTATCATCATAGTCTTTAACCTCATGAAGGATAGTGCAGAATAGAATTGCAGCCCATTTGGTTTAATTGAAAGTAAAGTGAAAATCTAAACTTTCTTATTATAGTTTAACTTCACACCTTTAGTCACCATTGAACACTGGTTTTTGCTTTGATTATATTCATATTTTAGAGATTAGAGCACATCCGTAAGAAGCTAAGAAGTTGCTTAATAACTTACTCCTGGAAAAGGCGTAGTAATCATAGCCGTCCGGTTTTCTGATGTTGGGCAGTGCGATAGCTGAAGTCACCACACTTGGAAATCCTCTCCACTGTAAACTCATTTTAACTTCATTATGGAGGAAACCTGTAGATTTAAAGATACCAGCCTGAAAGCAAAGTACTGTAGGGAAGAGCAGCCGCTAGAGTCTGACAGACCTGGGTTTGAATCCCACTTCGGTCACTGAGTAGCTCTGTTATGGTGGGTGAGCTATTAACTTAGGTGCCTCAGTTTTTGCCTCCCTTTGACATGGTGCAAATTACCTACCTGTTAGGACTCTGCTGAGGTTTATAGATTTGTGTGTAATGTTCTTGGTAAGAGGTACTTGATAAATAGTATTTATTCCAAATAACAAACCTGAATAAATTGCATTCTTTACTCACAAAAAAACTATATATATATGTATATATATATATTGATCTGGTCATTCACTGGGGCAAATTGATGTTTTGAATCAGTAAGCTTTAAATTATTGGGGCTATTTAGTCACTATATTCAATAAGCTTCATTCTGTAAGATAAACTGTATTACATCTACTTCATGTGTAAGAATTTTTAACACAATAAGAAACATTACCTTTGTCTTGGTGAGAGACTCTGATGGGTGAATAGTGAATTCTGATGGTGTGTGTTTGAGAAGGTCCTATGGCATGTTCAAAGCGACGTCTCCTAACCTGTGCTGTTTCTCTGTACACTGAATAATTGATAGCAGGCCTTCTTCCAGGGCACTTTTTGATGGGTTCCTGTTTATAAATATACTGCTGAATGCCGCCACCTATTATGTATTAGAAAATCACATGTGATAAGAAAATTAAGCGTAAACCCCCAGAAAGGTGGAAAAGAGCTTTTACAAGGTAGAGGAAATGATCAGCATTTCTCATAAAGTATGTCCAGGCATTAATAATGGCTATTAGTCAAAGGTATTATAAAATAATGGCTAAGTGCTGAAATATATGTTGAATGAATAAAACCAACAAATTGCCTAGTTATATATTTAACTTTGTTTGAAATTAAATGATGACCTCTATATTAATGACCTGAAAATTCAGGTGAAATTGTAATTTGCATGCTGAGAGCTCTGAATACTTTTTACTGTCCTCAGTTTTTCCATTGAAAATAATTTGACTCCAGCCATTAAAGATCCTTTGACAGTAAACCCAGTAATAAATGAAAATATTAAATAAAATTTCTCAGGCAAATCAATTCTTAGAAGTTTTGTAATTTTGTCAATTATTGTAACACATACCTCTCTTGAAAAAATACACAGATTCAGGTCTGTTCTTGTATTTAGCTATTGAGAGAGCTGCCACTATTTTTCCATTTAGTCCTCCAAATCCTTTTACAATTTGTTTGGGGTACCCTGGATCTTTTATACCATTGGTGAAACGCCAGTACTGCGAATCCTGATGATTTAATAGAGGAAATGGTGTTAACAGCTTTGGAATAAAAAAGTTTGGGATTCATTCTTAGATGTAAATATAGGGAGAAAGTTTTAACTTTGTTAAGTGAATAAATTGGCCTTTAATGTTACCAAATTGCTCGCTTTTTATTAAATTTTGATGATAGAATAGTTTAGTAAAATATGGAGACCCGTCTGAAGTGGAGGGTAAGCTGATTTATGCTCTTAGGATCAAGAATAGCTAGTTGCTGATTTCTCTCAGAAAGATATTTTTCTTACCTTAAAGAAGAAAGTTTTTCCTTCACAGTTGCATCTAGTAAAAACAGTATCAATGGGGGAGGGAATACCCCAAACTTCAGTAATTTTACGAGGTGGAGGTGGTGGATTGAATGGACTCAGCATCCAGAAATAATGACCTAAAATTGAAAGTGATAGATCAGCCTCCAAACTGAATGAATACTATAACTTATTCCGAAAGAAACCAAAATGAAAAATATGTTAACACAAGTTATATGACAAGTTTAGTCAACACTGTGAGGATCAGTACAGAAGTTAGTATTTGAATATTTCTGAGAGTAGGTATTTCTCAGGTCTGAAGTTCAGCGTAGCCTTTGAAATATTTTAGTTTTCCAGTTTCTCTAGAACGGTCCTTCTGGCTTTGTGACTTGCAGAAGGGCATTTATCTCCATTTCTTTATCTTTTAGAATTAAGGAGTTACAATTCAGTGACTGCCAGTATCTCGTTAGCCTCTACCATGGTAGTGTATGATTTGTTTCCTTTCAGATTTAATCTGAATATAAGAGGACTGGACCAGTAGACGGTACAGCAGAGAAGTAACGTGAAGTAACTTCTGTTCTGTTAGGTTCCCAAGGGATGTAGCACTGTTGAATGCATTGCAATCAAGATGTTATTTTCATATAAAATAGAGCAGGGAATACAAATACAAATCTGGGTGTCATATCATTTGATAGGAAATTAAAATTTGAACTACCTTTTAATTACTAATGGAAAGAAAAGCTTTAGTATCAGTTCAAGCTCTCTCTTTTTTTAATTTTATTTTATTATGTTATGTTAGTCACCATACAAGCTCTCTGTTTTATTTGTTACTCTAATGTGTTTAATTCTGTTAATCCTGTATTTTGGTAATTACTTTCAGGTTCCCATAATATTGTGTGAGGAAAGTTCATCAGTCAGGCTCCCCTTCGGAAAGCTCAACCCAAACTTCCACTCTCCTTTGGTTCTCATAAATGCCAAGAATAAAATGATGGGCAGAAGAAGAAATATGTGCATAGCTCACCTCGAAATGCAACCAGTGTTCCATTGCGCAAAGTAGTCAGTCCATCTACTGGCTTACCGTTGCATAAATTAGTCTCATCTAAAACAAAAAATTAAGCCGATACAAAAGAAAATGAGAAAAGCGTTCATGTTGTTTTCAAAAATCCTCCCACAGGGCTGTTTCCTCTGTTCACCTTTTCCTAAGCTCTTGAAGGGGCTCGCGGGAGGTATGCATATTTCAGAAATGAAAAAGAAGAGCTATATTTCCTAATTGTTTTACTTAAAGGTGATATTTTTCAAAAGGTAATATATAAAATTAGGAATGGGCCAGGTTACCTGATCTTCATGTAAATTAGGTAATTATTGGATGTTTGATCCCAACACAAAACTCCCATTTTTCAGTTCTGATTGCCCTTTGGAATTGGTTTGGAAAAGAGAATAATATTGCAGATTTTTGCTTTGCATTGTACTCTTGTAAGGATACACTCCCAACTAAATTTTTTTGACATTCTGTACACCATCTCTGCATATAGACACAAATGCACTAAATTCCTTATTATTCGATTTTCCGAAGACCAAATAATCTTACTGTGATTACTCCTCTGCTTCCCTACGGAGAAGCTGTAAAACCCCACAAGTTAACAAGCTAAGGGTTCTAGATAATATATCAATAGCGTGATACTAACTCAGGCCATTCTGGCTCAGATAAATTTAAGTTAACATTACCAATTTTAAAACTGGAAGTAACTGATGCTTATTACCTGAAAGCATGGGATTGATGGTGATGTCTTGGTTGGATCCTCTCACCAAGATATCAGTGCCTGGGATAAATACAGGGGTTAACACAGGGGGCCTGGGGATCATGTGAGGTTTTTCTCCAGCAATATCTGCATCTTTATTTGGATTTACTTCAACTTTTTCTGAGTTAAGTCTTTGGCTGGGGCTGGTGGTAGTTTGGAGCATGGCTTCCGCTGAAGAGGTAGGGTGTAATTTCGGCATTGTCGATGTAGTCATCTTTGGGGGAGTTGCTGTAGTCTTTGGTTTTCTCACTTTAGGTATTTTTGGCTTTTTGGTAGAAGTGGGCCTTTTTGGTGCTTTGGTTGGCTTTCGGGGTTTAGAAGTTGACACTTCAGGATTCGTGGCTGTATCTTTTGGCACAGCTGTGGTTTCTTCGGGTTTATTCACAGTCTCTTCAGTTGTGAAGGGACTGTTTTCAAGAGCCTTTGGTGTGGGTTCTGCAGGAAACTCAGGAATTGATTCAGCAGGGTTCTTGGGAGTAGTGGGAGGCTCCATGGTGGTAGTTGTAGTAGAGGCCTCTGAGATGGTTGGAGCAGGTGTCTCAAGAGAAGCTGGAGCAGGCTTCTTGGGGACTTTGGGGGTGGGCTCTTTGGGAGCAGTGGGTGCAGGCTCTTTGGGGGCCGTAGGTACAGGCTCCTTGGGGGCTGTGGGTGCAGGCTCCTTAGGAGTGGTGGGAGCAGGCTTCTTAGGGGTGGTGGGTGCAGGCTCCTTGGGAGTGGTGGGAGCAGGCTTCTTAGGGGTGGTGGGTGTAGGCTCCTTGGGAGTGGTGGGAGCAGGCTCCTTGGGGGTGGCAGGTGTAGGCTTCTTAGGGGTGGTGGGTGCAGGCTCCTTGGGGGTGGTGGGTACAGACTCCTTGGGGGTGGCAGGTGTAGGCTTCTTAGGGGTGGTGGGTGCAGGCTCCTTGGGGGTGGCGGGTGTAGGCTTCTTAGGGGTGGCGGGTGCAGGCTCCTTGGGGGTGGCAGGTGTAGGCTTCTTAGGGGTGGTGGGTGCAGGCTCCTTGGGGGTGGTGGGTGCAGGCTCCTTGGGGGTGGCGGGTGTAGGCTTCTTAGGGGTGGTGGGTGCAGGCTCCTTGGGGGTGGTGGGTACAGACTCCTTGGGGGTGGCAGGTGTAGGCTCCTTGGGGGTGGTGGGTACAGACTCCTTGGGGGTGGTGGGTGCAGGCTCCTTGGGGGTGGCAGGTGTAGGCTTCTTAGGGGTGGTGGGTGCAGGCTCCTTGGGGGTGGTGGGTACAGACTCCTTGGGGGTGGCAGGTGTAGGCTTCTTAGGGGTGGTGGGTGCAGGCTCCTTGGGGGTGGCGGGTGCAGGCTCCTTGGGGGTGGCAGGTGTAGGCTTCTTAGGGGTGGTGGGTGCAGGCTCCTTGGGGGTGGTGGGTGCAGGCTCCTTGGGGGTGGCGGGTGTAGGCTTCTTAGGGGTGGTGGGTGCAGGCTCCTTGGGGGTGGTGGGTACAGACTCCTTGGGGGTGGCAGGTGTAGGCTCCTTGGGGGTGGTGGGTACAGACTCCTTGGGGGTGGTGGGTGCAGGCTCCTTGGGGGTGGCAGGTGTAGGCTTCTTAGGGGTGGTGGGTGCAGGCTCCTTGGGGGTGGCGGGTGCAGGCTCCTTGGGGGTGGCAGGTGTAGGCTTCTTAGGGGTGGCGGGTGCAGGCTCCTTGGGGGTGGCAGGTGTAGGCTTCTTAGGGGTGGTGGGTGCAGGCTCCTTGGGGGTGGTGGGTGCAGGCTCCTTGGGGGTGGTGGGTGCAGGCTCCTTGGGGGTGGTGGGTGCAGGCTCCTTGGGGGCTGTGGGTGCAGGCTCTTTGGTCGTAGTGGGTGCAGGTTCTTTGGGAGTGGTGGGTGCAGGCTCCTTGGGGGTGGTGGGTGCAGGCTCCTTGGGGGTGGTGGGTGCAGGCTCCTTGGGGGTGGTGGGTGTAGGCTCCTTGGGGGTGGTGGGTACAGACTCCTTGGGGGTGGTGGGTGCAGGCTCTTTGGTCGTAGTGGGTGCAGGTTCTTTGGGAGCGGTGGGAGCAGGCTTCTTGGGGGTGGTGGGTGTAGGCTCCTTGGTGGTGGGCGCAGGCTCCTTGGGAGTAGTGGGAGCAGGCTCCTTGGTGGTAGTGGGTATAGGCTCCTTGGGAATGGTGGGAGCAGGCTTCTTGGGGGTGGTGGGTGTAGGCTCCTTGGTGGTGGGTGCAGGCTTTTGGGGGGTAGTAGGAACAGGCTTCTTGAGGGTTGTGGGAGTGGGCTCCTTGGTGGTGGTGGGAGCAGGGGATTTGGTTGTAGTTTCAGCTTCGGGTGTAGATTTAACAGGAGCTTTGGATGTGGGTACAAAATCTTTAGGAGGTGTTTTCTCTGCATTTCTTGTCTCTTTAGTTGAAGTCTTCTCTTTAGTTCCACTTGAAGTCTCTTTGTTTGTTAAAAAAGGCTCTTTAGTTGCAACTGTTGCCTCCTTATTGGGTGTTGAAGGTGTCTCTTTGGATATATCAGAATTAGGTGGAAGACTGGGTTTAGGATTTATTGGTTTGCCTGTTGTAATCTTGGGAGATGTGGTAACTCTATTGCGTTGGGTAGTAGGAATGTCAGGAGTTGGGGTGAGCTTGTCACCATTGTCCAGTCCACTTCCAGCTTCATCTACAACTGGTGGTTCTGGGGTAGGTTTCTTTTTGGGAGTTCTTTCCTTCTTGTTATCTGTTACTAGAAAAAAATACACACATCTTTTATTTTTGAGTAGTTTTCTCTTGAATAGTGACCTAAAGATCCCATCCTTATCAACAAGCTATGTATCCCAAGCAAATTGCTAACCTGTAATATGTCTATTAACTTGTTATAAAATGGTAAATACTGAACTTATCTGATTGGTCTATTTTAGGGAATAATGAGAAGGGGTGAAAAGCACAAATTAAAGTCTATACAATTAATGTACAGAAACAAGTGGCAGCTTTGAAATTACCAACATGATCAACAACCCTAATTCATCTCTGTGAATGCTCTGTGCCCCTCACTCTCTCCCTTCCTCTTATTTCACATTGCTCAGTGACCCGTACTCCCCCCTGGAAACCTAGTTCCAACATCTTGTAGATTCACTGCACCAATTGTCTCAGAGACCTCTACAACTACACCCCAGGAATCTGTCCAATCACCACAATGGTCCCTACTGAGCTCTGTTTCCATACACATGGCTGTTAGCTGCTCTCTTTCCTCGGCGCACCTAAACTCAGCAGCCCTGGCGATACAGAGAGATTAGGATGCCATGGCAGCAAAAGACCCTGTTCAACAGGATTTCTCATAGCAGCTGCCCCACAGGTGAATTTCAGAGCCCAAAGAGCATATCAAGAGCTCATCACTGAGATGAGTTCCATTTAGCAAACTTCTATGGTATGCAAGACTCTTTGGATGATTCAAAGACTATGTATTTGGCTATTCAGCCAGAGAAAAGGCTTCAGGGGAAATAACAACCACCCCAGAAATAGAGTTCTTCAAAACTCCAGTATCCAAAATTCAGTCTTTCCTGGAGAAAGAGAATATATTTTAGAATTTCAGGATATAAAAGCAGAACAAAGGGAATCTCTTTTCAGAAGGTAACAGCGTAATCTGTAGTGCATTCTCTACTACAAAAAAAAAAAAAATCAGCCAGATATGACATATAATTTATTAGAAAAATAATAAAAAGGAGCTGTAAAATATGGATAATAATATTGCCTTGCCCAGAGATGTGTATGAGACTTTAATGGATTAACATTTTAAAGCACTTAAAGCAGCACATAAGTGTTTGCAAAATAAAATAAGTAAAAATTAAAGGAAAAATAACACAAGGAACATAGAGAAAGAAGGAGAAGAAAGAAAAATGTATCAAGTGGACAGGAATTAAACTTGAAAACCATAAATGAGCATCTCTGGTGTCCTGTGGTTCCAGAGCTGCTGCTCTAGCATCTTCTTATCCTTTGCTTTAAAGAATGGTTTCTTAGCTGCTTTGCACTAGTTTCCTATGGGAAGTTCTCATTAGTATCTTCTACAATAATTTTTACAAATCTGTACACGCCCCAAGTACTGAAATGTCCTCAAATCATTCTACCAATGTGCATTGCTTTTAGATAATTATTATTAATATGGCATTGATATAGTCTTTGATCTTTATCAATGCTCAAACCTTTGGGTTTCTTCTTTAATTCTTTATTAGCAGCTGAATTTTTGGAAGAGTTGATTTTCCGAATAGTTGAAGAGGAGGAGGAAGAGGAGGAAGACTCTTGATTTTCAGAAACAGAATGTTCTATAAATCAAATAAAAAGGTTGATCACACCAACTGTAATTTAAAGCAAAAAACTGCCAGTCCAAATGCAACAAGAAATAATGTTTACTGAGCTACAAATGTCTGTTTTGCTTTTATTTTATCA
The DNA here is from genome assembly GCF_964656455.1 of Halichoerus grypus. Classification (NCBI taxonomy): domain Eukaryota; kingdom Metazoa; phylum Chordata; class Mammalia; order Carnivora; family Phocidae; genus Halichoerus; species Halichoerus grypus. The sequence goes on from NC_135718.1 coordinate 109,794,164, forward strand.
GTAATATGGTCAACTGTTCTTTTAATTTGTCAGTTAAAAGCAAGGTAGTTACCTTATCACAGGTACTAGCAATATATTACTTTCTCTCAACTTTCCCCTCTCTCACAGAATCTAATTATTCTGCAGAAAATCACCTGAGATTTTTTTTTTTTTCCAATGAGATGTGTTTCTTCTGATTATTTTAACCTACACCCATGCTGGGTTCAGTTATAAGAAAAATAAATAGCTGATGGTTTATAATTTGGCTAAAGAAAAATAAATAGCTGAGGGTTTATAATTTGGCTTAAACTTAGACTTTAAACACATTTTAAAAAGTGTAATGAGCCTTTCAAGACTCACATGATTCCCTTATTCTATGAAGAGTCTTATAAAAGTAGTCCACCTACAGCTGAGTCCCTCTCAAAACCTTTTATTACATCTGTCATCTTCCTACCTTCTGTTATTTCCTCTGATTCTATCACTTTCTTAGTCATCTTCTTGTTTGGTGCTTTGGGTGAACGTTTTGTTGTTGATTTGATGGTTTGAGATGCTCCTGGAGGTGGAGGTGCAGTCTTTGAAGATGGTGGTGATGTGGGATTATGCACTGAGGCCAAGCAAGACAGGTGGATTAACATCTTGTTGACATTCATCAGCAGCTCTTAACTGTGAAAGGCACGGATGCATCTGGCTTCAAGAATCGATGCTGGTGAAAACCAGCGTAGGCATGCTCTTAGCCTAACACTAGTTACTCCAAAGCAATTAATTCTAAAGATGCATTGCTATAAAATATTGGTTCTGAGATTGTTATAAGTTATGACAAGGAGCAAAGGCTCAGGGGTCAGAAAACCTGAATTCCAGTCCTCGACCTGCAAGGTGCTATCCTTGTGACCTTGAGCAAATGAGCTAACCCCGTCTTGAACTTTGTTTTCTTGTCTGCAAATTGAGATGTTTATTCTAGATGATTTCTGAAGGTATTTCCCGGCCTAAACCATACTTGACTCTATCAGCTCCGTCCCTTATGCCAATCTTCTGTGATGATAGAAATAATTACTGCATGTGAGCGAAAGGTATTTGTGCTCTCGGGGAGAGAAATACAATAATTACATTTGTCCTGTTTTCATATTCATTTAAATCAAATGATGCCAATTCACCTTTTTTTTTAATTACAAAAGTTCTGCATGAATATTACTCTTATAAAAAGTTCACACCTTCACGTTATGCTTTTCTCAAAATGTGTGGCCCTTCCCCAAGTTAAACAACCGTTAATGGTTTGGTGTGTATCTTTGAAACTTTTTCTGTCCCATCTGCCTACCCTTTCTATGTCTAGAAGAGAAGTCATGGGACATGTTTTGATCATTAGGAACCAGAAGAAAAGGAGAGGGACTTCTGAAAGATAAGAAAGCAGAGAACAGTGGGGAGGCTTTGAGTAGAGAGAGTTGTGATAAATCCTGCTGCTCTTACCGAACACCCCCTAGGAACTCTGGCCAGCGCAGTCTCCATGAGCTGACGACCACACTCTTTCCTCTGTCTCTCCCACCAAATAGCTCAATTTGAGAAACAGTTCTGCCATACTAGCTAGTGATCTTGAGCCAAACAACCTCTTGGACTGTTTTCTCACCCACATTTCTTCAGTTCTCGAAATGTTACAATTTTGAGATACATAGATGCTTACAACAGTATCTATAGGTCAACCCCGAAACAACCTAAGTGGTGCCTGGTGAGATAGTTTGTCTGTTATTCTTTAAAAATGAAGTAGTGAAGCTCTGGGTGGTTCCGTTCTTTTCAGTGGAAACCCGGACTGTCTTTATGAATTCTGTAAATGAAGCATGACCTTCATCAATTTTCTTCGTTTAGCATTAGCCTCGGGTAATCTGACCCACCACCTAGTAGCATAAAGCATTGTCTTTATTAACATGTCCTTGCAATGCTTCATTACTCTCTAACCATCCTCCCTCCCCACCCATCCTCTGCCCAAAATAAAGTCTTAGTTTTTTGTCTCACAGCCAAAACAGTTATCAGGGCACTGAGTAAATATGTATCCTTCATCCTGAGATCCTTCTCTGAGAGCTGCAGGAACTCGGCAGAGTTTTTGATTATATGGGTGTTGTCTCCATCATTTCTGGAATGCTGTCCAATGAAAACATTGAACAGTTAAGAAATAGCCCTCAACTATGCTGACTAACAGTTTTTTACCCTATTTCTCCACTGTTCCAAAGAAGCAGGACATACAGCCTTGTTTAAATGAAATGATAAGATTATGCAAGCAATGCTTATTGTCACCTTTACCTCCACAAATATTGTTGTTTTAAAAGTAGAATTTAAGAGTAAACATTTGGTTAAAAAAAAAGGAATTCGTTATTTTTTTAAGTATTTTTTTTTTATTTTTTTATTTTTTGGAAAATCTGAAGAGTTTTATTGTACTCTCAGAGTACTCCTTCAGGACCTATAATCTCAGAGTACTCCTTGAGGACCATAACCAGAGAAGAGGATTTTAAAATGGGCCAATATCCCTTTTTATCTATTCTATCACACACAGGGATTTAGACAGAGATGACCATGGACTGCAGAGATGGGAAGAGACATTCAATAGATGGTTAACAACTTCTTGGTAGGTTTGCCTATAAATTTAATGTCTTCAACTCCTAAGGTGACTAGTTTAGAGAAGCCGAAAGTGTCATTCTGTCCTTCAATATACACTCAAAAACACTAAAGCCAAAAACACAGCTAGCCCAAAGGACCACCGACTGTGGGGTCAGCACCATTAGGATGAGACAAGAAATCACTGAGTAAGCTGGTTACTGTTGACTTCACCTGAAATTGGACCACACCTGAGGAAAAAGCACGTACACTCAGCCCCTATCCTGTCTGTTCCTCAGCCAGCAATCTCTGATGCTCCTGGAGCCCGGCAGAGCCAGGCAGTGCTGTTGGAAGAGGCTTTCCTTCTTTAATTCATTCTTGGTGAAGCAAAATTAATACAAAGTGGCTTGTGTTAGTAAAATCAAGTCCCTAGATGGAGTGCATATTAGACATTATCAGCAAAGCTAAGGTAGGTGCGCAGGTCTGGCCGCACTGAGAGGTGCTGATTGGCATCATGATGCTTACCTTTTCCACAAAAATTCTCATAATCAGGACAGCACTTGCCATACTTCGTACAATCTGAGTCACAGTCACACTCCCTCCCTCTTGCAAAGGACTCGAAGCAGCGGCCTTTACAGGAAAGCTCTACCCAGAGCAAAACAAAACATTACAGATTATTGACTGCAGTCACACCCATGTACTGATAGCCATTTCCCACCTGATAGCTGACTAGAGTTCCAAAAGTGCATTTCTAAGTCTTTCATTTGGGATTTGGAAAATAGGTGGTTTTCCAAGTGCAGAAGTCAAGAAAGAAATATGATGACTCAGAGGAGTTTTCTTGCCCTTCGAGGCTCTGAGAAACACCCCAGTGCTGTCATTTCACATATGTACAGTGGAAAGGTGGGAACCCTTCATATGAAATCCTCCATCCTCTTCACCTTGCACCACTGCTTTGTAGTTGATGTTTATTAAATGAACGTTCAGACCTCACAACAATATTCCAAAGAGCTGGCTTAATATAGATGGGTCCCTGTTTAGGCTCAAAAATCACTTATAATGCAGAGACTTTTATTATGACAAACTGAGCAAGGTGTAGAGTAGGAAGATTGCAGCCTAATCCCATAGCCTGGGTTATGCCTGCTCATGTCAAAACAAGCCTTGGCTAGAGGCACAGTAACTTACCAAGGCCTATTTGAAATGATCACCTTGTACGACACATAACTGTACAGCAATATATTTATCAACTTCACCTACAAATTCTAAAGTGAACATAACTCTGAACCACTTTTAATTATAATTTTCAAAAGTTGGAGATTGAAATGTCCCTGTGTTAAGAAAATGATCCAGAAGTGTTCAAGGGAAATACCACTCATAATTTAAAATTCAGACCCTTTGGGTTTTAACTGAAATTCCTCATGAAACACTAATGCTTCGTATTTAAAGTGCCTTTTTGGGGGTACTTTAGAAACATATCAAAAAGTCCAACAGTCGATAAGATTATTTTATATCCATGGATTCTTTTGATGAAACTATTGAAGGACCCCAACACTAAGCAATTACATCTTTGATTTACTTAATGACTCCCGAGTCACAGTATTCTCTACATTTTACTTGGGACTAGTCAACCACCTTGTGCACCTGACAGATTTCCAGGCTCCCCTCCCCCCCCTCCTTCCCCCGCCCCGCCAGGCCTGAGCTCTGACACCATCCTTCGGTACAGCACGCTGCAACACGTATGCGAGGAAGGGAAAGGCACTTGAGCAAAGAGAAGCGCAAGAGTGTGGAAACAGGTGCAAGGGGACCCACAGAACAGTGTTGCAGGACAGGGGAGACACTAGCTGTCAGGACTTACCCACGGTGCAGACTTTCTTGAAATCAGGGCAGCACTCCATGTAGTGTTGACATTTATAATCACAGTTGCAGGTGGCATCTCTAGAATACCCTTCCCCACATCTCCCTGCACAGCTTGGTAAATCTAAAATTATACAATACTAGCGTAAACATGGCCAAACTGCTTCACGGAAAGGAAGAGATCTAATGAGGATAAAGCCACTTGGCGAGGGAGAATTTTATCAATCGGAAAAGGTCGGGAATGATGGGTAGCAATGGGTCCTGCTGAACTTAGCCTGATGGCTTATGTGACCTTGATCGTGCCACTTTATTCTTCACTAGACTGAGAAGATAAATACACTTTTGAAAATCAGGCAAAGTTAAGGGCTTTGCAAAAAGCCGGTAACATTCCTGGGGGAGGGGTAGCAGCTAGGGCTCTCCTGAGGCTGCCGCTAATGAGGACCAGCTGACATTTCTTCAGCATCTCTGTGCTGGGCACTGAGTTACACGTTATCTCTAATGTTTATGAAAATGTTGCCAGGAGAGTATCAGTAGCCCCTTTTGAGAGATAAGGAAGCTGAAACACAGAGACTTTAATTACTAGCTCAGGGACACGCAGTGAATAGTTCCAGGATATATGTATTACAGGTCAATTAGTACCTATTAATTATTCATACTGACCTCTTTCACTCTCAGAAGTGTCCCGATTTGCATAATACATTATATGGTCACCTAGAATTTGAACTCTGAAATCTCTGATTCTAAAGCCCACACTTTTCCCACCCAATCACACTGCGTCTCATCTCTCATGTTGAGTTTAAAGCAAGCTGGTTATGCCAGCAAAAACTTCCCTCGGCTTCCTCTTCTTTTTATTCATGAGGATAACTGCCTTCTTTAAATGTTGAGGAAGTCAGATGCTTGCAAGCACAGCTACAGTGAGTACAAAATAGGTAACTGTTCAAATAGCATCTGGGCATGAATATAAAGGTCAGAGTTACTCTGGGTAAAACCAAAAAAAAAAAATACAAACAAAAGTGTAATGATCCTCAAATGTATTTTGAAGAATCACTTGGAAAACACCTTCCTGAGAGAATAACCACAAAAATGTAACAATGGAATCTGTCTCTGGAATAGAAACTGTCAGGTGCAATGTCCTAAAGCCAAACAGGGAAGTTGAAACACACTGGAAAAATCTCAAAATAATGAGTCCGGGAAAGCAAAAGTCTTCATGTGCAAAGAAAAGAGTAAATATTAGGACAACCTTCACAACTTTTTGCATACACATGTGCACAATACATACAAAAATGCATATATAGTGTATGTATATAAATACATATATTATATATAAAGGAAAAAGAATGAGAAGAAGTTGAAAAGGCAAGACAAGCAGACAACACAACATTAAAGGCTACTCTTTTCTAGTTAGCAGATTTCTGAAATAGGAAATCAATTATCTTTGTAGGAAGAGCAATTGTTTTCATAGATAGCTTAGGAAATGCTCTCAGTGTTGTGAGCCTTATAATACTATCACCAGAAAGCAGAGGAGTCTAGAGATGGCGTGGTGGCCATCATTCCTTATTAAATATTCACATTTGCTTTCACCTGTTTTTCCATCTTATCTAAGTGATTCTGAAACTATGTCCATGGCAGGCAGTTATCTCTCATGCTTAGGCTGGTGGGAATTTTAACTATTTTCTTGGAAGTGTCTATTTTATAAATACAATTTCACCATAACAATCATGCACCTAGATTTTTCTTCTCTCCAGTTTTGCTTGTCAAAGAAACAAAAAAGGAAAAGAAAATCCAACACTTGGTATTACTGTCACTCATCAACCTTGATCGCATGCTAGAGACCTCGGCTAAGGTGATTGTATTGAATGTATCTTAACATTCTCTAAAATGAATAACAAGAACTGCCTGTTTTTGGAAAACTGGAATAGTTCAATATCATAATATATGACATGTGTGCGAATGTAAGTCATATTTGGATGACTAGTCCTTGTAAGGAAGACAGAAATTTCAAGATTAATACAGGGCCGTTTGAAACTTTGTAAATGTTCATTGTAATATTATACTTAGTTCTACATGATGCCAAAATAAGTCATCAATAATTTATGTGATGTAAAAGACTAGTTATATTTATTGTAAACATGGAAGCAAAAATTACATGTTATTTCAACATTGTTCTTTTCAGTTTGTCTGATGATACTCCATCACACTAGCGTAGTTTTATCCCGTGTCTGTATTTTGTTGAACTTTTGGAAGAACCATAAAAATAAGGAGCACAGAAATTATTCTATAGAAAAACTCAAAACTTGAAAGATTTCATAAGACATGAGAAAAACGTGAGAATTCCAAAATGCTTATAAATATGCCATATCTGCTTCACGTAACTTTAAAATTGTACATTAAGCTCAAACAAATATATGTCTTTAGAAATCTATTTCTTTTGTTGCAGTAATAGTCAACACAGAATGATTAGCAACAGCTGTTAAATAAAAGTCTTTTTGATGGTTAAGATACCTTGAGAAGAAACTTGCTGAATCAAGAAAACAGAAAGTAGCAGCAAGTACATGGAAAGTATTTTCCACTCCATGGCTGTTTCCGGGTACCGAGCCCTCACTGCAAAGAAAAGAAAAAGTATCAAAAAACTGCTCTTTAGTCTCATTAGTTTATGCCTGTGTCACTTACCGTGTTTCAGTAACTTTTAAAAGGCGATTTAATGATAAAACCATCCCACTCTTGAAACAAGACTTTTAAAGATAATCAGCCTTAATTCTATCATAAATATTTCACCATTAGATTTAATCTTATGCAGAAGAAATCATCAAGTCACCATCTCAATCATGTTACTGTCCATTTTAATACTTTCGAATTCCCCCCAAAAGGAAAACAACCTTATCTCAACACTATTTAAATTATAGCATATACTTACAGTGCAAGGTTTAAATTCCAGCTTGGGGAGAAAATAAATAAATAAATAACCAACTTCAGTAAAATGTAATTTAACAAACACAGAAGTGACCCTTCCAACTTTCCCTTAACTCTCCGTATAAATTTGTGAGCTTCCAACAGGTGTATTGCATAGCTGTGATCCTTCTCAAAACTTTCCTACTACTATCCTTATAAATCTTTTTCAAACTCCTTGACTAAAGCATATCCCTATTGAATTGAAAACACATTTAATTCCACGAGGCAAGTTAACTTTGACACTTACCCGTAAAAGCAATAATGAGTTTTTCCAGTGTCCTGGAAGTCTTATATATCCGTGCAAATATATTGGGATGAACCAATTAGTCCAAAGGTTAGACAGAATCAACAGTGACAACCTATGAAATCAAACTTTCCTCATTTGTTGGAAGAGGGCCCAGACAGCTAGGCTTAGGCAACATCTGGAAAACACTTCCATTAAGAAAAATGACTACTACAAAATAAATTTAGGATTATTGGCCAAAACACACTTCTAATTTCTGAGTGAAATGAACAAATTGTTCTGAGATGGTAAATAGTTCTGACAAGTCTTGACTAGCATATCAAAGCAGCGGTGTCAAAATAGTCAAATATTGGTATCACTTCTTGCTTTTATTTTTCCCCCCAGCTAAATCTAGCAAAGAGTGATTTTGAAACTTATCTACTGTTAGTTTGTGGCGTAAATTTTCTTAACTTACACAATTAAATCAAAAGTCCATTTCTTGAGTGTGCATTTTCACTGAGCACAGAAAAAATGCTCTACATTGCCCCAAGGTGGATGGTCCTACTCTGTGTATTTTCTAGCTTCCTTTACCCTGTAAAACCCTGCTTCGAAAGTGTAGATTTCTCCCTTAGCCCCTTTATTTAAGCACAGCAGTGTTTGGGAATAGTCTTTTAAATTACTGATTTAGCCTCCTTACCCCAGAAAATGTGAACTGTCATCTTGCAGAGCTAGGTCAGCTGTGCTCAAGGTTTTACCTCAGTCTGATACGAAATGTTCCTGTTAAAATCCTATCTCCCGGGCCCTGACCATGGTTTTGGCTCAGGTTATGATCTCAGGGTCATGGGATCGAGCGCCTCATCAGGCTCTGCGCTCAGCATGGAGTCTACTTGAGATTCTCTCTCTTCGCCCTCTGCCCCTCATGCATGTGCTGTCTCTCTAGAATAAATAAATAAATCTTTAAGGAAAAAAAAAATCCTATCTACCTGCATAAGGCCTGGCTTGTGTCCTACTACCTCCCTGAAACCCTCCCGGATCAACCCCAGCCACATCCAGGATCATAGTCAACAAAGGAACTGCCTTTTACGGCAATTATCTGTTTATCTGTCTCCTGCCCACTCCCTCAGGCCGCAGACTGTGGTTTCCCCAAGGACAACCAACACCTGTTCCTTCCTTCTGTTGCCAACATGTAGTCCAGTGCTTTACTGAAGTTGTGCGTTTACCGCGTGCTCGTCCAACCAAATGGTCATATTCCACGGTGTAGTGGGTATTTGGTAGGTACTGCGTTTAAGTAGCACAAAATGCCTTTAAGTTAAATACAATCCTCCACATTTTACAAATAAAATGAAGACCCACAAATAAAAAATCTCTGACCCATTGAGGATACATAAGGAGTAGGGGCCAGAGCCAATATTTGAACCCGTGTCTTTTCATTTCAAGTTCCCCCCATGTTTCTACAAACTGAGGGTTGCTTGAGGGGAGGTGGGTGGGGGGATGGGGTAAGTGGGTGATGGGCACTAAGGAGGGCACTGGGTGTTGTATGCAACTGATGAATCACTGAATTCTATCTCTGAAATTAATAGTATATGTTAATTAAATTGAATTTAAATAAATAAATAATAAATAAATAAAGTTGCCTCATGTCTCTACTATTTCCAGCCCCTTCTGGTCAAAGCCATTACTCAGTCCTTAATCATAGTACTAACTTTTACTCCTTCATGTGTGTATGTGGGTTTATGAGATTGTGACCTTTGTTAAGACAGATTATAACATAAGCATCTCTTTTGTTACCACAGTGCTTATTTTGGGCTAAATCTATCGTGTAATAGGAAAAGTTTAGAGACTGTCTGCTCACCTCTAAATATTTAATCTCCTTCCTCTGGGAACCACCCCTCCATCGTTAGGGGAATTTCAAGTAGCCACTTGAACACCTGTGATTTCGACACACCCACCATAGCTGATAGGATTAGGGATAGAAACCTCAAATAAATTGGGCCAATATGTTTTCCTACCCTGGAAATTTGGAATTGTGATTCAAACATGGCAAGATGCCTCCTTGCTCTGTATTGTTACAGCAGGCTCCCCCTTTGAGGCCGAAGCTGGCTAAAGATGCTTTGTGCTACTTAAAATCACTAATCAATACAGAGAAGAGGTACAAAAGATCCTGTTGGATGGAACTGAACCAAATTCTATTCATTCTTAGCTTTCCTGAGGCCAAGAGGGGGAAGCTAGCTTTGTAACTTTTTCAAGTCAGACCTTTACAGAGTTCCCTTGTTATTTGTTCAAAATGCTGGGGATACTATGAATATCAGCAATACATATACACACAGACACATATTCTTAAAATATAAATTGCTTTCTGATTATTGCCTTTTAGAACTATCTGCATTATCACTTTTCTTCTTTGGACAAATTCTTGTAATGATGGCAAATGACATTCTTAACTTGACTGAAAAATCTGCTTCAGAAACACTTGTTCTTAAGCCCAGGTTTTATTCTAAAGTTGAAAACTGACAAATAAAGCAAAACACACATGCACAATGATGACCAATCATAACTTTAAACATATCCATTAACACAGTCTCATTTTCATCAACTACGTTTTCTCTGCATAATAAAGCATGGAAAAGAAAGAAAACCTTCATTAAATGCCAAATTCCTGAGGTATAACTTATCAATACCTGATTTGCATAATTCTATTGGGTAATGAGGCTATCTGAGGAAGTAAAGTTTGCCCTTAAGGCATGGAAGCATTTTAATTTTATCTACTAACTATATCTTCATAAACTGTACTAAATGCATCCTTCTGTGAATATTAGGCCATTTAACCTTCCTTACTAATGACATAACAATCATTCCATTGGGTTATAGGTACCCCCTTTGAGATTTCTTTTCTCATTGAAGGTATTTTTTTTTTTTTTAGCATTCACTTAAACCTCATTTAACTGGGACAAAAATCATCCTAGGATTGGTTTCTGGTAGGGGGACTTGGGGAGAGGTGAGGAAAGAGAGGTGGAGAGGACTTAAGTAATACTGGATCCCATACTCGTCTTCTAGAGAGGACCTCCGCACAGTTCGTCCTCACAAACATCAGTTTCGGTACCTGGCAGCCATACAGCGAAGCCTTCAGAAAACACTCGAGGGTGCTTAGGGGTATTTGCTCTTCATTAAATGATCCCAGACTGCTGTGCCTTCTCCCTGCTGTGTTCTGTCTCCAACCCTGCCGTTAGCTATCACTTCGCCCTGTAGCCAGTGCGTCTATTCCTAATGGCTTCTCTCCATCTTTCCACATTTTTGATGTGTTTCATTTTCTTCCAGCAGCAGCCTAGGAAAAACTGAAGCATGCCAGGGGAAAACCACAGATGCAAGCTTGCTCTTTATTGCCCTAATTTTGTTCACAATGCTGTTAGAGCACTTTGGAAGTGGAATAACTCGTTCTCTTCTCCTATAGAATAGTCCCCAGGATTTGAAGACTCGTTCTGTCTGTTCTGCTCATGGCATTTTCACATACTGGGAAGGGGTGTGGCTTTCTTTCTGGATGTTGATCCAAAGTCTGACATTAGGTAAGAAAAGTATTATTGCATTTGCTCTTGAAGAGTGCAGCTGTCTGATAATTGCTCCCGATTTTTTCTAGCTTTTTCTACCTCCCCAGCTAGAGATTACATGGCCCAGCTTCCTTTTCAGTTATGTGTGGCCCCGTGACTGCATCTTCTCCTATGAAAAGTGACTAGAAGAGATAGGCGCAACTCCCCCCCCTCCCCCCCCATTTTCCTAACAGAAAATCGCTTCCTCTGGACTTCCTGTTTTCCTCTGTTCTTCCCAGACTGGAAGGCAGACTTCAGAGACCAGACTTGATCACGCAGACGAGGATGGCAGCCTAAGGTATAGTACCTTATGGAACACACAGGCACTCCCTTTCCCGGGACTAGTCAAGAGAGTTGCATACAAGGAAATAAATCTCCATTTTATTTGGACAACTCTAATTTGGGGTCTTTTCATTACACCAATTGAGATATTACCCTAACATAGAAATCTTATGAAATTCCCAAATATTTAAGGGAGTGTATTCTAAAAGTTGATTTGGATACTGTACAACAATGTAAAGAATGAACTACTGGTAATAAACTACTGATATGGGAAAGAAAGAGGTAAACTCTTTTCACTTGCAGATGACATAATTGTGTATGCAGAAAATCCTAAGGAATCCACAAAAAGCTGTAAAAATTAATGAATTTAGCAAGATCACAGGACAGATGAATGTTGAGCCACGCATGAACTTAGATGCACTGCCCCTACTGAATGTTTTGAGAATAGTTCATTTATTTGTTCATTCATTCAATTCTTTCGATGAGCAAGCAGTGCTCACTACATATCGGCTCTATGTAAATTGCTGGAGATACATAGATTACATCGATGTGCAAGGTAGAGCCCCTGGTCCCTAAGAGATTTTGGTCAGGGAGCCAGACATTTAAACCAATAGTTTAAATAATATATGGAAATGAGGAGGCAATGTGGTGAACAGCTAAAATTGGGCTTTGCCATCAGTCAGACCATTGTTCAAATCTCAGCCTCATCTTCTGCTGGTGGGCTTATACAACTCTCTTGACTTATCTAGTCCTCGGTTTCCTTATCTGCAAAGTGGGAGCAATCATTCCAATTATTATTTGGCACGGCAGAGATGCATCAGAGGTAAGAGAAAATTACATTGAATAGTAGTGACATGTGCTCAAAAAATTGTAGGTATTATGATTGTGGTTATGGTTATGATTCAAGAGCTGTACCCCAACTGCTATGGAAACCTGGATGAGCAAGTGTTAACTGCACCCAAGGAATTCTTCACAGAAGGATGACATGTAATCTGGAGTCTCCTATGTCTGGGACCAGGGGCAGTAGACAAAGACCATAACAGTAGGCAAAATGATATAGCTTCTCTTTTTCATTCTTCTTGCCTATTTTGCTTTTTAGCCCTTGAGAATCTGACTTCTTGCATGGAACTGAACTGTAGAAGATAAAACAATGACCGTATAATCATCCTAATATAGGCTTTTTCCAATGGACCATTTTAGTAACTTACTAACAATAGAGAATGTGTGGAGAATTTACGGTGTTACGTGGTGCATATGCGTGAGTGTATTGAGTCTCACAGTGTTCTTATGAGATAATTATTAGTATAAACCCATTCTACTTTTGAGATAGTAATTTGCATAAAATCACAAAACTAGACAACCAATAGATGGTAAAGTAAGGATTTTAACTCAGGCCTGTCTGACTACAAAGCCCATGATTTTAACCAGTTCCATGCCCCACATGCTATAATATGCAGGGTTAATCAATCTTTTCTTTGTACCCCTACCTACCTATATTTGTATTTCTCAAAGGGCATTTCACGCTTAATATCCATCTTTCTCACTAGGTCATAAGCTTCTTCAGGTTCCAGAGGGCTTACATCTTATTCATTTTGTAGCCTTTTTCACAGCTGGTGTAGTTTCTTTTTGTACATGATTTGTATCTATATCTGCTTGTTCAAATCAACTTCAGTTTACCATTTTTCTTCTAATGGCCACTTTGCCCTCCTTTCTGTTTTCTAGCTCTTATCACTATAGCATTTCGATCATTCCAGTCTACCTTACCTGGATTCCGGAATTCAAGGGAGCATACTCTGTGATAGTTCAGACAAAATCATTACAAATTTATTTTCCAGTAGCTAACAACATGACTAATTTTCCCATAACTATTTAAGTGTGTGAAAGTGAATTGGGGTGCTATAATAACTCAGGGTGACAAATATACTTGAGAATTGGGAAATTTGGAGAGTGGGAGCAACGTCTGGGTGTGGTTTAAGAACCACAGATAGGTGGGACAGGAGGGAAATCTCCCAAGAGACCGTGTGGAGGACATTTCATGAGTCATTCCAAAGCAGGAACACCAGGCTCTTTAAAGATATTGAATATCATGCAGTTTTGGCCGATCCATACAACATTGCATAATCATCCTTGTAAAATCCCTTTCCCTGCCATGGTGGCTAATTTCTGTCAAAAGGTTTAAGAAGCAGGATATTTGCAATGACTTGCTCCATTGAAACTTTATTAAGCCTGATAAGGAAAACCCAATCAGAAACTTAAAATAAGACAACGTGTCTCCCCTCTCTTGATCCTTTTTGCTGATCCCGTATGAACTTTGACACCAGAGGATCTTTACACCTCTGGGGGCTCCAGAGATGTTGATTGAATTATCTCATAAGAACACTGTGAGACTCATTGAATGAATTAATGAATACATGTGACTTGTAATGTTAGCCCTCGTTCTGCCTTTCCCCAGGACTAGGAAGGGAGGCCTTGGTATGTACAAACCCCAGGGTTGTTTGTGTGTCAATTAGACCTCAAGAGTAAAGGGATAGAGAAAGGAGGTGAAACACATGGTTATTTATTTGTCCTTTCATTTGTGTTCTGCTCTTTCTCCAAAGGAAACATTTATGGCAGGGGCATTGATGGAGACCAGATCTTCTGTTTCCCCAAATCCTCCTTGAAGTAGGGTAGTGAAGAGCTGTGTCCTTTATGGAGGTGAACTCAAGGCCACAGTTGTGCACCCCCCCAAGACTCTTATCAGGCTTGGACAACACTCCCATCAAACCGTGCACATTTATTGAGTACTGACTAGGTACCAGGCACTTAGTCTCATTACAGCTAAACAAACATAAATAAAAACAAAACCAGACAAAATAGCAAAGTAGGTTTTATTATTATTCTCTTTACAGATAAAGACAGTTCGCTAAGTTTTCCTGTGGAAATGGTGGGAGCAATTTACACAATCTACAGAAGTAGATTTCTTTTAATATTACATTCCAAGTTCTAACACTGCATGACTCTGGATCTTTAAAACATTTTCCCCTTTATAAGATAGAGGTGTCTTCCTCCTTCATAGATGGGCTGTCATAATGAATTCAGCAGAATATGACAAGTATTCTAAGCCCCTAGTTTTCTTTTTTATCTAATTATAAAAATATGTTAACTGATGAAAGAAAAAAACTTTAGCTATAATTTTCCTACCCTAACACAACTATTTACATTCCTATGTACTCTTCTTGAATTTGTCCCTATGCAATTAAAATTTTATAAATAAATATGTTCAAGATCAATAATTTATAGTTTTAATTTTTTTTTACTTATTGAATTAGCAAACATACTTACAGAATTATCCTGTTAATTCTTGTGTAATACTCTATGTACCATAATTTAATTTCATTCAACTGTTTGTCTTTGTAAGACTATTTTTTGGCTGTTTTTTAATAAAAATGTGCATTTAGCTTTTTTCTCCATTAAAGAAAATTGAGGGCTCTATGCAGAAAATATAGGTCACTTGTACTTTTTTGTATTTTTGGAGGTTAGAAGAGGAAGTCATAGAAACAGTCTGAGCTTCAGCTGCATAAATTTAAACTTTGGGTTCCAAAGAAAATTTTTATATCATGCAGCCTATAATTAGCTGTTCCCCCAAAACTTTGTGTATTACATTATGGAGTCTCCTCTCTCAGTGGCCAGTGTGTAATTCCAGTCTGTTTAAAAGAAATAGCTTCTCCTTCTCCTAATTTCTATACACTCCCTGGCTCTATATAGCTGTATATACTATACTTCTTCGGGTATATTTGTCCTTAAATCTGTCTGATTAACTATACAAATGAGATTGAGCATGCTTTCATAATAAAATTGAATTTAGTAAATATCAGTAGAATATCCTTAGGGTCAATCTTTCTATTTTGTCTTCACAATTATTATTTTAAATGATGATATTTCATTTCAATCTTTATTTAACTATAGTCTACTATTGACCTCTATACAAGTTGTTCCAGTTCTTTTGCTTATGATTAATGCTACAATAGAGTCCTTTTTTTCCATGCAGTTTCTACTGAATTTTACCTTTCAAATAAATGGCTGTGGAAACATCTTTATGACTCTTGATGATTATTGGCAAATTATCTTCCTGTCTGTATCACAAATTCATCAAAGGCAAAGAAATTGTCTCATATGCATTTGTATCCCCAGCACCTAGCAAAGACCTTGCACACAAGAAGTATTTGATAAAATATCAAGTTGAATTTAATGAAAATGTAAAATTGTCATTATTATGACAGACATTTTTTAAATTCTTGTTTTTTCTTATCCCAACATTGGAAATGAGTTAGTACTTAGACACACACAACATGTTTATTCTACAGTATGCATTTGTAGAAAAGAGACTTAACTGATGGGTGTGATCCCCAGCCTTGGAAAGCAGGTTGTAAAAACCCAATAAGGTAAGGAACAGTGCTGGGAAACAGGTGACTTTTGAAGGAACCTTCCATCAAATGATCCCAGAACTCAATAAACATACAAGCAGGCTCCTTAGCATTGAAACAAACACTGCTGTCTGCTTTGGTTCTCCTTTTTTTTTTTTTTTTTTTTTTTTACTCACAGAGTATATAGCTAGATATGCAGTGAGCAGATGAACACAGAAAGTCAAGCTGAGGCAAGTAGCCAAAACCCAATTTCTCGTCCGCCACCCTTTATCTCTTTCACGCTTCTTGTAGAAGAGGAATGTGGGGGACTTACAGTGAAAAGAAGTGAAAGGCCAAAAACAGATTAAGTCTTGATGTAAATAGATGACATAGTCTTGCACAGAATCATCTATCTTACCTCTGGTGGGAGGCAGGTAGGCATACCAGAGCAGAAAAGAGCCCAGTAATTCATACGAATGCCATTAAAACTAAAATTGGAATTGCTTAAAACTTTTGCAAAACCAATTGAACTATTTTATGGTTCTGTTTTGGATCTAAATAATTAGTTTCACATGGGAAAGTAAAGAAGCTAGTGTGCAATATAATTATCTGGAAAAGTTACTATTTTTTATGCAATGACTCATTTTGCATCCCCCTTCTTGCCTTCCTGAGAGAGACTGGTTTGTTGAAATAAGATTTAATAGGCGCGGGATGGCTGGGTGGCTCAGTAGGTTAAGCATCTGCCTTCGGCTCAGGTCATGATCCCGGGGTCCTGGGATCGGATCCTGCATCGGGCTTCCTGCTCAGTGGGGAGTCTGCTTCTCCCTCTGCCTGACGCTCCCCCTGCTTGTGCTCTCTCTCTCTAACAAATAAATAAATAAAATCTTTTAAAAAAAAAAAAAGATTTAATAGGCCCTTAGCAAAGTAAAAGCTGGCCAGCACTCAGGTACTCTGCATAAAAAATAAATAAATAAGAGAAGCAGAGGGAGTGAGCACTGTGTTGGAGGGAAGGGGGAGAGAGAAGGGACCTCTGATGGGATGAAGGTGGGGCGGGGGGGGAATTGAGATAAACGGCCACTGGCCAACAGATTTATTAAGTCGGGTGCTATGTATGTGCATTGCAACTCGTCCTTTCCCTGTTCCTTACGTAAACTGTAATAAATCCTGCTGTGTCCACAAAAGCTTTCGGTATCAATGAATTTGTTAAGCAGATTTTTAAAAAATCATGTATATATATTACATATATATATATTACATATATAGCCCTTGAACAACATGGGTTTGAACTGTGCAGGTCCACTTATTTGCAGACTTTTTTCAAGACTGTAAATGTATTTTCTCTTCCTTATGATTTTCTTTGTAACATTTTCTTTTCACTAGCTTACTTTATTGTAAGAATATAGTATATAACACATATAATATACAAAATATGTACTAATCAACTTTATGTTATTGGTATGGCTTCTGGTCCACAGTAGGCTCTTAGTAGTTAAGGTCTGGGGACTAAAAGTTATACATTGATTTTCGACTGTACAGGGGTCAGTGCCTTAAACCCTCGCATTGTTTGAAGGTCAACTGTATGTGTGTGTGTATATATATATATATATAGTCATGGCTGGCTCTCAGCAAAACCAGAAGCTGCATATGGACTACTCTAATACTTTACTTTTTTAAAAAAACCTTTTATTTATTTGAGAGAGAGAGTGAGTGAGAGAGAGAGCACAAGCAGGGGCAGAGGGAGAGGGAGAAGCAGGCTCCCCACTGAGCAGGGAGTCCAACTCAGAACTTGATCCCAGGACCCTGGGATGATGACCTGAGCCAAAAGCAGATGCTTAACTGGGCCACCCAGGTGCCCCTCTAATACTTTACTTTTAGGGAAGCTGAATAATGAGATGACATTACAACCCAGAGTCCTGGGTTGTGGTATCTAAGGACTGGAGAGATGACAGTGTGGGGTTTTTTGTTGTTGTTGTTGTTTATACTTTATTTTATCATTGAACAAAACAATAATCATGATATAAAGAAAACAATTCTAACAAGTGAAAATTTTGAAATATAAAGGAAAAAGTAAGAATGGCTGTTTGTTGTTCATGGATTATGGCCAGTTCCTTCTTTCTTGATGGTGATTCTTACAAGTGATGCACTGTTACAAACCGGAATGAAGTCGGACAGCCAGAGTGACTCACCAAAGGGATAATGAGAAATTGGTTGACAAACTACAACAACTTTTGGGTAATAGGCCACTTTACATCATCTGGCTGAAGCTACTATGCCTCTCCCTTTGCTCTTGGAATTTCACCTGAACATCCCTTTTCTGTTTCATTGTATCAAGGAAAGTTGGGTTCAACTTGCATTTTTTTAATTAAGATAAAATTGGTGACCTCATGTAAGTTTCAGGTGTACAACATTGTAACTCAGCATCTGTATGCACTACAAAGGGATCACCACTGAAAATTACCATCCATCACCATACAACTGACCCCCTTCACCCATTTTGCCCTCCTTTCCTCTCTGGTAACCACTAATCTGTTCTCTGTGTCTATGTGTTTTGTTTTGTTTGTTTTCCTCTGGTTTTAGATCTTTTTTTTTTAAGGTTTTATTTCTTTATTTGTCAGAGAGAAAGAGAAAGAGAGCACAAACAGGGGGAGCAGCAGAGGGAGAAGCAGGCTCCCCGCTGAGCAAGGAGCCCAATGCGGGACTCCATCCCAGGACCTTGGGATCATGACCTGAGCCGAAGGCAGACACTTAACTGAGGACCCACCCAGGGGTCCTGAGATGGTTTTGTTTTTTATGAGTGAAATCATGGCATTTGTCTTTATCTACGTTACTTCACAGCATAATGCCTTCAGGGTCCATCCATGTTGTTGCAAACGGCAAGATTTCATTCCTTTTGTGGCTGAGTAGTATTCCATTATAGATACCACATATTTTTTATCCACCCATCCGCTGATGGACATTTAAGCTGTTTTCATTTTTTAGCTATTCTAAATATTGCTGCAATGAACACAAAGGTGCATTTATCTTTTCAAATCAGGGTTTTTGTATGCTTCAGATAAATACCCAGAAGTGGAATTGCTGGATCATATTGTTGCTCCAGTCTTAGTTTTTTTGAAGAATCTCCATATTGTTTTCCATAGGAGCTGCACTAATTTATATCCTTACCAATAGTGCACAAGCGTTCTCTTTTCTCCACATTCTCTCCAACACTTGTTATTTCTTGTCTTTTTGATAGTAGTCATTCTAACTGGTGTGAGGTGGTATCTCATTGTGGTTTTGATTTGCATTTCCCTAATTGTTTGTGATGTTGAATATCTTTTCATGTGCCTGCTGCCCATCTATATGTCTTCTTTGGAGAATTGTCAGTTCAGATCCTCTGCCCATTTTTTAACTGGGTTTTTTGTTGTTGAATTGTAGGAGTTCTTTATAGATTTTAGATATTAATCCTTTGTTGGATATATGATTTGTGAAAATCTCCCATTCAGTACGTTGCATTTTTGTTTTAATAATGGTTTCTGTCATTGTACAAGGGCTTTTTAGTTCGGTGTGATCCTATTTGTTTATTTTTTGCTTTTGTTTCCCTTGCCTTTGGAGTTGGATCTACAGATGTATCCCTAAGACTGATGCTGAGGAGCTTACTACCTATGTTTTCTTCTAGGAATTTTATGATTTCAGGTCTGACATTCAAATCTTTAATCCATTTGGGACTAATTTTTGTATATGGTGTAAGATAGTGGTCTAGTTTCATTCTTTTGCCGGTGGTTGCCCACATTTCATACAGCACTTACTAAAGAGATTTTTTTTTTTTAAAAATTGTACGTTCTTGGCTCTTTTGTTGTAAATCAATTGTCCATATGTGTGTGGGTTTAATTCAGGGCTGTCAGTTCTGTTCCATTGATCTCTGTGTCTGTTTTTATGCCAATACCATACTGGCTTGATTATCATAGCTTTGTAGTATAGTTTGAAATCAGGGAGTGTGATACCTCCAGTTTTGTTCTCCTTTCTCAGAAGTGCTTGGACTATTCAGGATCTTTTGTGGTTCCACACAGATTTTTAGGATTATTTGTTCTGTGAAAAATACCATTGGGATTCTGATAAGGATTGCCTTGAATCTGTAGATTGCTTTGTGTCATATGAACATTTTAACAATATTAATTCTTTTAATCTGTGAGCATGAAATATCTTTCCATTTATTCGTGTCTTCTTCAATTTCTTTCATTGGTGTCTTAGTTTTCAATGTACAGGTCTTTCACCTCCTTGGTTAAATTTATTCCTAGATATTTTATTCTTTTTGGTAAAGTTGTAAATGGGATTGTTTTCTTAATTTTTCTTTCTGTTAATTCATTATTAGTGTATAGAAGCACCACAGATTTCTAACTATTGATTTTGTACCCTACTACTTTACTAAATTCATTTATTAGTTCTAACAGGTTTTTTTTTTTTTTTTTTTGTGGAGTTTTTGGGTTTTCTATATATAGTATCATGTCATCTGCCAATAGTGACCGTTTTACGTCTTCCTTTCCAATTTAGCTGTCTTTTTTTTTTCTGCCTAATTACTCTGACTAGGACTTCCAGTAGTTTGTGAATAAAAGTGGTGAGAGTGGGCATCCTTGTCTTGTTCCTGATCTTAGAGGAAAAGCTTTCAGCTTTTTACCATTGAGAATGATGTTAACTGTAGGTTTGTCATATATGGCCTTTATTATGTTTAGGTACATTCCCTTCTTACCCACTTTTTTGAGAGCTTTTATCATAAATGGATGCTGAATTTTGCCAATGCTTTTTCTTTATTTATTGAGATAAACACATGACTTTCATTCTTCATTTTGTTAATGTGGTATATCACATTCATTGATTTGCCAAGGTTGAACCATCCTTGCATTCCTGGAATAAGTCCCACTCGATCAAGGTACATAATTCTTTTAATGTACTGGTGAAATTGATTTGCTAATATTTTGTTGAGGTTTTTTGCATTAAAGTTCATGTAATTTTCTTTTTGAGGGGAGACCTTGTCTGGTTTTAGTATCAAGGTAATGCTGGCCTCATAAAATGTTACTCTAATTTTTTAAAGCCTGTAACAGAAAGCAAATCTATGAATCAAAGGCTTAATGGGGTGACTTAATCACTAGTACAGAGTTCCTGCCATTGGCAACACACCAAATCATTCACTCCTTCAGATTTTGTTTTAGAAGCTGCTAGTGTTAATTATTTGAAGCTGTTGCTGAGCTTTCTATGACAACCAAAGAGCTCACAGTCTGACAAGACTGTCCAGCACATACGGAGTTATTGACTGAGTCTTTTGAAAACCAACAGCAGTCAGAATATAAAAGTTATATGGGGGGAATCCTAAGAGAAATCTCAAAAAAGAAATCTCAGGAGAAAAGTATATTTTGCCTAACAGCAGTCAACTCCAGAACTGCTAGAGTAAGTGAGAAAGTACCAGCAGGGAATTGTAGAATGTATTAAAAAGTAATGATCAGGGCTGGGGGTTAAGGAAGGAAAGAATGAGTCACCCTCTGACACTTGGATCTCTCCATGGTGGCAGGTTGGAGGTGGGGGGCCAACCAACCCCTTTGATAGTCCACGAACAAGAGTAGTGAGTGGACATTTTAGATCTGGTAGCAGTCTTGGGGTAGAAATGGGACAGAGCTGAGCAAGGGAAGGAGGTAAGGACCCTTGCAGACCTGACTAGGTGCAGTGCCATCTGGTGGACATTTGACCACACCCCTCTGGAAATATGTACCACCCACAGCCTTTCTCTACAGACAAAATGCTTGTGTTTGGAAAACCAGGAAATCAGGAGAGGTGTCTTTTTTTACTTTCTACTTTTTGAATCAAAGCTATTTGACTGACAGTGCTTCAAAGGATTGTTATAATTAATAGCTTATAATTATAATAAATATACATATAATTTATAATAAAATGATTATAATTAATACATTTTTGTGACATTAATGAGTTTTCTTGTATTTAAAAAAAATCTATGTGGTGGCGCCTGGCTGGCTCAGTCGTTAAGCGTCTGCCTTCGGCTCAGGTCATGATCCCAGGGTCCTGGGATCGAGCCCCACATCGGGCTCCCTGCTCCGCGGGAAGCCTGCTTCTCCCTCTCCCACTCCCCCTGCTTGTGTTCCCTCTCTCGTTGTGTCTCTCTCTCTGTCAAATAAATAAACAAAATCTTTAAAAAAATAAAAATAAAAATAAATAAATAAAATCTATGTATTTTCAAAAAATATACATTTTATAGTTCATGTCAACACAGACTTAGGGCAACTCTATTCCAGTCATCCAGAGAGCCAACGTTAGAGTTAAATCAGTCTTCTTAGTTCTTGTACAGTACATAGGGAGTTAGCAAATAATATTGTGAAATAAATGATGCACAGGAAAATCTAGGTTGTTTTTTTTTTTTTTTTAAGTTAAGTTGCATTAAATAAGTAATCTTCCATAAACTGGAACCTTCCATAACTCACCCTTGACTTAGGGTTTATAGTCAGAGTTGGAGAGAGTTACTTCATATCAAACTGTGTTCCATGTCTCTTGGTTTCCTAATTATGCTGACTTTTGAATCTAATACTTTCTTCCCTTAGGCAACCACCCCCCCTCCCCCGCCCTTTTCCTCCCCTCAGGCATCAATATCCTGAGGCTCTGGTCTCCTATCAAAGCCATCCTATCAAAAGCTAGTCTTTGGAAAGAAAAGGAGTAAATTCAACAATGCAGCTAATAAAATTTAAGTGTTACCTCCCTCATTTCAACTTGAATTTTTTTTTTTTTTTAAGATTTTATTTATTTATTTGAAGAGAGAGACACAGTGAGAGAGGGAACACAAGTAGGGGGAGTGGGAGAGGGAGAAACAGGCTTCCCGCTGAGCAGGGAGCCCGATGTGGGGCTTGATCCCAAGACCCTGGGATCATGACCTGAGCCGAAGGCAGACACTTAACGACCGAGCCACCCAGGCGCCCCTCAACTTGAATTTTAATAAAAACCACAAAGTCCCGTTAAAAATATCTCCAAAGCAATGTCCCAGACAAAGTCATTCTAAGGAGTCAAAATTTTATTTCAAGCTTGCTGTCAGGAAAACGTTCCTTGAGAAAACTGAATGATGCATCCCCTGGTAGAGATGTTTAATAGGAAAGCAGTGAAGTTAAACTCAGATTAGATTAGCCTAAACTCATTAGACTCTTTGAGGAACTAAAGATTACAGGTTATTAGGTTTCTCTCAGAGCTGAGAGACAAGGGGTGGGGTTCACAGAAGTGGTTCTTCAACTCATTAAAATTTATCAAGTACACTTCCAATTTATTTCTCGGAAGGAGTGGCTCATCACATTAGATCATAAAAACTTCTGCCCAGCTCAGGACTAGGACTATTTTCTTTCTCATATTTTAACCTGAGTATTTTTTTGTAGTTTTCCTTAACTCTCTTTTTCAGACATAAAGAAATGTCCAATTCAAGTAAAGAAAACCCTATTTTTTTAAAAAAGCATGGAAACTCATAACTGCAATTACAGCGTCAGCCTTCGCCTATGTGAATTTAATAACCTAGGCTTCACACCTCAGTTTTAAACTATGGGAAAAGGAACCTGGCTCGCTTGTGACCAATTCAACATCAAGCAGGAAGTTAGGAGCAGACCAAGTAAAGTTTCTGACTATTAGGAATGTTAACTTGTATAATCATAAAATAGGGCACAGGAATGGAAGTTTGGAGGCAAATCCAGATAGAACACTTTGTAAATTTAAATAAATTTAAATATACGACACTGTACCTAATAGGTAGGCATATTTAGTAGGAATTGGGTAAGCAAAATGATAACAGAGACGACGTAAAGTAGGTAAGGTATTTGTTTTGTTCCACATAAGTTTTAAAAAGGTATTCTGTTACACTGTGAATTAACAGGGAAATGTGAATTTGTAATCTAATTGGTGCTCTATAATAAACTTCTGAAAAGCTGTTGAAAACTGCCCCTGTGGATAGGAAGAATATTATATGAAAATTCCTATAAAAAAGTAACTCAAATCTAGCCTCTGCCAATCACTCGCTGTGTGAACTTGGGTAAATTTTTTAACTTCTCTGTGCCAATAGTACTTATTTTAGAAGGATGTTGTAGTAATCCGTATGGAACATTTGAATAATACTAGCTGGATAGTGAACACTCAGGGAAAGTTACTTCTCATTATCACTGTTGTTTTTATTGCATGACTTTCAAGAATTACTTGATGTGATACCAAATTGCATTGTAAAAAAGACTGTCTTCAGAGATTTAACAGATGATCATGTGAAAGAAGATGACATTTTCCAATAGAAAATGGGTTTCAAGAAAAGAAGGAAAAATGTAGGTTGGAATCAGAAGAGTTCACTGGTACTTTGTACAATTTCATCTTAGAATCTCACTGGGCTTCTCTCTATTCCTGAACCCCATCCAATCCTCACCTGGGTCAAATTTTAATATGAAGCTCCTCTCCTTCATTTTTTTTCACAAAAAATGTAATCAGTGCATACAACATTTGTATAAGTTTGTGCACTTTTGTGACAATTTCACAAATAGAAAAGAGATTCCTTTGTGTTCAGTAACTCCTGCCAACTCACTAGTTCTCTCCTCCATTTTCCATAGCCATTCAAAAACTGATTTTGATGATAAATAATTAGGATCTGTATATGATCAAGTAACATTTAACTACTCATATTGGTTGCTAGAAAGTTTAAGGCTAAATTTATGGTTTAACAATATCAAGAGTCTTTTGAGTCACATAAGTATTCTTTTTTTTTTTTTAAGATTTTATTTTATTTATTTATTTGACAGAGAGAGACACAGTGAGAGAGGGAACACAGTCTTTTGAGTCACATAAGTATTCTTTTTTTTTTTTTAAGATTTTATTTTATTTATTTATTTGACAGAGAGAGACACAGTGAGAGAGGGAACACACACAAGAGGGAGGGGGAGAAGCAGGTCTCCCGAGGAGCAGGGAGCCTGATGTGGGGTTCGATCCCAGGACCCTGGGATCATGACCCGAGCTGAAGGCAGACGCCCAACCATCTGAGCCACCCAGGCGCCCTGAGTCACATAAGTATTCTTATAAAGTAGCACGTAACTCAAACACTTCAACAAATCAGTACAATCAATTCTTTGCTAAGAAATAAAAAAGACATAGGAGATACCTTTGAAAGGTTTTAATAGACACCACTCATTTCCTTGTCCACCATATCAAAATAATATAAGCAGTAAAGACTTTATGAGAAAGCAAATATGTTAAAATGTTTATGATATGAATGTAAAAGTCATGACAATGTCCAGTCAATATCAAACGATAACATACGACCAGAGCCGGGAAGGAAAGACTCTCACAACATGTCACGAAAACATTACTGGAATAAATCAGAAATGTGGGGCCAGTTAAGGCAAGTCCTCACATGGAAATTAAGGAAGAGATAGTGGGCATACAGCTGGATTGTCTTCACTAGCATTCTTCACCATTAGGTGCGGCCATGTGACTGTAATGGATCATGGGCTGAAGTAATACGTACCCCTTTCATCTGGCCCAGAGCAGAGGGCTCCAAAGCCCTTGGTGATGGCAAGCCGCCACACGGAAGAAGCCCGAATCCCTGAATGTGTGTGGATTGGAGGTTCCTCTCCTAGTCTCTGCGTCTGATTGTGCAATTAACAAGAGAAACAATTTAATTGTGTGACAGAGATTGGGAGGTTGCCGTGGTGGTGACAAGCAGTTAGCATAGCCCGACTACTGTTACACCACTGGTGGGTAAAATGCAAACGGATATTCCTTCCAGTGAAGTAGAGCACACCCTTGAGATAAAATTGAAAAACACTCCCACCTCTGGTGAGTAATTTTATGAGGTATCTGTGGCAACTGGTAAAAAGACTGAACGGAAAGACCCGTTGCATCAAGCTGTGAGAAGTGTTACGCCTTTTCAGTTCAACCGCTCAGAACTGATCCTGAACTTCACCAGTTTGGAAACCTTGAAATATGCTGGTGAGGAGTTTAAATTACACCATTCCACAGTGCATTACATTGTTGTCTCTCCACCCTCGAAAACGCTTTCATTCCACTCTCTTGTTTGCGTCGTTCCTAAGAAGTCAGATAGAATTCTTATCTTTGTTCCTCCGTAGGTAAGGTTTTCTGCTCCTCTGGCTTCTCTCAGGATTTTTAAAAATACAATATGCCTAGGTGTAGTGAGTTTGTTTTGTTCTGTTTTGTTTTGTTTTGACATTTATCCTTGCTTGGTATTCTTTGAGCCTCCTGAATCTGCAATTTAGTTTCTGACATTAATTTGGGGTAATTCTCAAACATTATTATCTCAAATATTTTTTCTGTTCCTTTCTGCCTTTCTTCTCCTCCTGTTCCTATTATAGGTATATTATATCTTTTGTTGTTGCCCCAAAATGTTGCAAGTTAGCAGGGTTCTTGTCTCTCAGAGTCAAAGAATGATTCTTGCAGTTACAAAAGGGTGAAGTAATAATTTATTAAGTCAAGGTGAGAACAGAAAGAAAGCTCTCTAGAGTGAGAGGGATCCCAAATGGGTTGCCACTGAGGGCTTTTATGATCAGTC
Organism: Halichoerus grypus; assembly: GCF_964656455.1. Taxonomy (NCBI): domain Eukaryota; kingdom Metazoa; phylum Chordata; class Mammalia; order Carnivora; family Phocidae; genus Halichoerus; species Halichoerus grypus. The sequence goes on from NC_135718.1 coordinate 109,820,537, forward strand.
TTTTATAGAAAACTGACCAGGGGCTTAAATCTTCTTGATGTCACCACTGATAGCATCATGATTACTTCCCCTCTGAATAAGACAAACGAGGTGGTTTGGTTGTGTTCCCTTATCTCTGGTTTCATTACGCCTCAACATTTCTGGGATTTTTGGTGAATCTGATCACGTAGCCCCTACCTATCTTTCCCTACCTAGCCCCACCTGTCCCTTACTCAATACTTCTGGATATTCTGTATTTTTTTCAGTCTTTGTTCTCTGCTTTACAATTTTGAAGGATTCTATTGATATCCCCAGTATACGTATATTGATATATAAAAGAGTTTTTCCTCAGCCATGTCCAGTCTACTAATAAGCCCATCCAAAGCATTCTTCATTTCTGTTACCGTGTTTTCGATATCTAAGCATTTCTTTTTGGCTCTTTCTTCAAATTCCAGTTCTCTGCTTACTTTGCTATTTATTTTATCTCTGGATTCAGAGGTAGACCAGTTTCTAACACAGAAGGGAAGAAGCCTGGGGAGAGTCTTTGAGTGCTGGTGTTCTAAGCAGAAGAATCTTCCTTAGCTAAGACGATCACCTTTGGTCTTCCTGTTTGATTATATCATCTAATCATCATAGTTTTCCAGAAGGCCCAGCAAATTGGGAGGATCGCTGTTATGGGCGGGGTGGGGGAGGGCAGGCAGCATTAGTCAGAAGGAAGTTGCTCTGACAGAGAGAGGGTCCATGAACCAAACTGCAAACTACTGAAGACTTATACACTGAAATAAAATAATTCTCTGTAAAGAGCCATGCCCCTGTGTCCTCAGAATAATGTCCAACAGCTCAGTATGGAATATAAGGTCCTTCATGTTCTAGCATCTCTTCACCTTACAGCCTTATCCCTTCCCACTCACTCCTATCAGTCTGCACTGGCCATACCGAGCCTTTCCTGGTTTCTGTGATTGTCCGTGTTCTCACTCAATTCCATTTTTCCTTGGATATGTTGTTTCCTTTCTCAGGGTTGGTAAAGATTTATCCTACCTTCACCATGACTGGTAAGTGGAACAGAGACTCAGGGAGGCAACTGGTCACCATGAAGGAAATGACAAGCAGAGAAGATTCAAATAGGGTTAGGAATTCTGACCTTTATAGTTTCCACTTAGATGTCCTTTCCACCTGCAGGACATTTGGCTAGTTGTGTCCTCCAATAGCCTTGTGTATGCCAACATCTTTTAGTGACTGCACTTCACTCCTCCTTTACCCCCTCTCCCAACAACCCCCAACACCCCCGTACACCTGTGTCCATGCATGTGTGAGCTTCTTGAGAACAGTGCTCATGTCTAGTCTATCCTGGTTCTCTCCTAGGCCTCAGTGCCTAGAAATTTGTTGAATGATTAGGTGAATGCACCAACCACAATCACCAAAATAAATAGCTGAAATGGCCCCACCCTTCTACTTTTCCTACACCAAGCTACATCTTACTTTTTTTGTGGCTTCTTTTCTCTTTGAGACTGTCACTGACAGTCACTTAACATTTATATCTTCTGTGTTAAAATACATTAAGGAAAAAGAAATATATGCTGTATTTTATCCACAGAATTATCTTCTGGCCTCTGGGCCACTACATTTATTACTCATTGTCTTTAACAATACAAACTTTCTTTCTTTCTTTTTTTGTTCTTTCTTTTTCTTTCTTTCTTTCTTTCTTTCTTTCTTTCTTTCTTTCTTTCTTTCTTTTTCTTTCTTTCTTTCTTTCTTTTCTTTCTTTCTTCCTTTCTTTCTTTCTTTCTTCTTTTTTCTTTCTTCTTTCTTTCTTCTTTCTTTCAATGTGGGCAATTCAGAAAAAATTAAAATGGTTATGACTTGCATTTCTGAATTTTTGAATTTTATTTTTATAAAAAGCTTTAGGGGTGCCTGGGTGGCTCAGTCAGTTAAGCATCTGACTCTTGATTTCAGCTCAGGTCATGATCTCAGGGTTGTGAGATGGAGGGAGCCCCACGTCGGGCTCCATGCTGGATATGGAGTCTGCTTAAGATTCTTTCTCCCTTCTCCCTCTGCTCCACCCAACCCGCTCTCTCTCTCTAAAAAATAAAAAATAAAATAAAATAAAATAAAATAAAATAAAAAGTTTCATTGAAGAAAGAAGTGTATATTGATGTAACTCCAACATATTATTGAAAGAAAATTATCAATAAAAAAGCACTACTTTGAAAATATTTTTAACTTTTTATGGGAAATAATTTCAGACCTATAAAAAAAAAGGTGCAAAATAATACAAAGATTTCCCATATATCTTTCACTCAGATTTCCTAAATGTAAACATCTTATACCACTACAATTTCAAAATTAAGAAATATTATTATTTTGTATTGTTATCTAACTTACAGACTTTATTTCTGTTTATTTCATTGTTCCACTAATGTCCTTTTTCCAGCTCAGGATCCAATCTAGCATCATACATTGCATTTATCTATCTATCTTTCTATCGATCTATCATCTATCTATCTATTTGAGAGAGAGAGAGAGCGAGTGCACGAGAGCAAGGCAGGGAGGGGCAGAGGGAGAGAGAAACTTTAGCAGACTCTGCGCTCAGCACAAACCCCACGGGGGTCCCAATTTCATGATTCTGAGATCAGACCTGAGCTGAAGCCAAGTGGGATGCCCAACCACTGTGTCACCCAGGCACCCAAGTGTCATACACTGCATTTAGATATCATGTATCTATATTCTCCTTTGCTTTGGAAAACCTCCTCAATCTTTTTTTTAATATAGTGACATTGACAATTCTGAAGAGTACTGGTCAGTTATCTTGTTGAATTCCTCTAGATTTGAGTCAGTTTGATTTTTTCTCATGATTATGTTCAGATTATGCATTTTTGTCAAGAATACCACGGAAGTGATATAGTCTTCTCCATTAATCACACCAAGGGGTATTTGGTTAAGGCCAAATTTCTCCAATGTAAAATTACTTTTTAAAAAAAGCTTTGCAATTAATAAATATCTCGTGAGGAAATAATTTAAGACCACATATTGTGTTTTTCGTTAGACTTTCATTCACCTATGTTAGCATCCACTGGTGATCTCTGCCTAAAACAATTATTATAGTGGTGCTGGGCAAATAGTAATGCTCAATTTCTTCATTCCTTCTACATTTATTAGTTGAGATTCTACTGAAAGGAGGAGTTTTCCTATTTATTCAGGATGGACTCATGGATTCTTATTTGATTTAATGGGTTATAATCTATTACATCATTATATAATTGTTCAAATCATTCCCGATTTGGCCATTGGGGGTCCTTCCAAGTTGGTCCCCATGTCCTTTAGACCTATCCCCATCATTTCTTTGATTACTTCCTACTTTCTGGCATTAAAAGATGTTTCAGTATTGTATTTTTCCTGCAGCCTTGAAATCAACCACTTCTCTAAGGAGACTTGGTTTCTTTTCTCATCTCTTCTGTTTCCTCTTTTTTTTTTTTTTTTGGAGAGTGTTGCTTAGAAACCAAAGTCTGAGCACTGGGTGTGCTCTTGGTGCTGCGCTGTCCTTGCTTCTAGGCCCTCTCAGAGGACAGAACCAGAGAAAAAAAGCACACACACACACACAAAGTCTCTTTCTCTATCTATCCATCTGCATGTATGTTACAACCAAGAGATCATGCTGATACCTTCAACTTCAATCCACCACCACAATGTTTGTTCTATTCTTTACCCTCTCTTTATTTGTCACCCCTCTCTCCAACAGTAGACTCTTGTCTCTCACTATCCACAATATATTTGCTTATTAGCTTACTCCTAGAATACACATAAAGTAGTTTGAAGTGCTCACCCACATCCTTACAAAAAACACATCTCCCAGCTGAATGCTGTGTTTCTGTGTAGTTCTTTTTGCCTTCAACTTTGGAGCACATTCTCTATTTCTTTTTTAAAGATTTTTATTTTTTTACTTGAGAGAGAGAATGAGTCAAAGGCAGAGGGAGAAGCAGACTCCCCGCTGAGCAGGAAACCCGATGTGGGACACGATCCCAGGACCCTGAGATCATGATCTGAGCAGATGGCAGACCCTCAACTGACTGAGCCATGCAGGTGTCCCTGCGCTTTGATTTTTTATTTAACAATTATTTTGGAAAATAGTCTGGAATGTTCATAGAGATCTTACTTCTTATTTTTACAGTTGGGTGGTAGTCCCTTGTACGGATGTATCCAACCACTGTTCTCTAGATAAGCATTTCTCAAGTACGGGCAATGCTGCCATGAATAACCTTATGCATAATTCTTTTGTATTGTTGGACGTATATTTTCAGGGTAAGTTGCCAGAATTGGGATTAACTAGATCAAATTACTAGATAAAAAATTAAGTGCTTGAGGCACCTGGCAGGCTCAGTGGTAGAGCATGAGACTCTTGATCTCAAGATGGTGAGTTCAAGCCCCAGGTTGGCTGTGGAGCCTACTCAAAAAAATAAAAATTAAATTAAAAAAATTAAGTGCTTATGTTGTTTTGTTAGAATTTGCCAAATTTCCCTCAAAACATTCCACCAACAATATATGAAAGCTTATTTCCTCACCGCCCGCCACCAGAATATATTGCCATGCTTTTCAATTTTTTGCCAGTACATAGAAGACAAATAGTATTTAAGTGTAGTTTAATTTGCATTTCTCTAATTATAAGTAAGGTTGAACATCATTCCCTATGTTTAAAGCCATTATTATATCTTTGTGTATGTGTGTGTGTGTGAATTATGTGTTCATGTATTTAAAATTTTTTTTCAATCAGGTTTTTTATTCTTTTCTCCTTGAATTTTCAAGTGCTACTTACATATTATAAATACTACATCTTCATATGGATGGCACTAATTTTGAGCCACTAAATATCAAATTTAAACAAAGTATCTCTCCATCTTTCATCTTGCTTCCAATTTATATCTTAAGTCAAGAAGAAACAATGTAGGCCGCTTTCTATGAAAACTTTGTCTATGAAATCTGATTGCAAATCATTTTGATAATGTCGCTCATCACATTCCTTTCTTCATATCACCATTGTCTTACTTACTTTAATTTTTCCATAATTGCATAGTTTATCTGTCTAATTGTTCTGTTAGTACTTAGGATAAAAGTGATATAATTTTGTATATCTCTGATGCCTGCCACAAGGCAGATACAGTGGATTCTTAAAACTATGGGGCACCCGGGTGGTTAAGCGACTGATTCTTGGTTTCAGCTCAGGTCATGATCTCAGGGTCATGAGGTTGAGCCCCACATTGGGCTCCGTGTGAGATTCTCTCTCCTTCTGCCCCTCCTGCTTGTGCTCTCTCTCTCTCTCAATCAAGCAATCAATAAAATATTTGCTAAGGTATAAAGGATGTTGAAAGAAAAACCAGAACTTGGTTATTCTGTATCTATAAGAATGAAGAAGAGAATACAAATTAACCTTTACTTATGGATTATTTCTAGAAATTTAAAGCAGCATGGTAAAAACACATGATAAGTATAATGTAAGTTAGAAGAGAGAGAATGTCAGTGCAAAGAAACAGCTAAGGTAGGAGTAAACACTGGAGATAAGAAAGGGGTTAGAGCAGGACACCTGGGTGGCTCGGTCCGCTAAGCGTCAGCCTTTGGCTCAAGTCATGATCCCAAGGTCCTGGGATCGAGTTTCGCATTGGCTCCTTGCTCAGCGGGGAGCCTGCTTCTCCCCCTGCTTGTTCTCTTTCTCTCTGACAAATAAATAAAATCTTTAAAAAATAAAAAAAAAGAAAGAGGCTAAAGCACAAATGTGTAACTTGTTCTCTACATTCGCTAAGAATGGAAAGTAACTTTTTTGCTTAATAGAGCACAGGTAGGGTTACATTTATGAAGCCGGGATAGTTTACTTAACTACTTAACTACTTAAGCAGTAGTATGGGTTTTTCGGTTTTGTTTTAGAGACTGCAGCATGACTACCAGATTCTTCAATAATAAATTGCTTCCTTAATTGTAAACAGATGTTTAAAGGGCAACAGGTGAATTTGAGATACCACAAAAGAATATCGTACAAAGAATGAGCGAACGAGAGGGAGCATGTTCCACTCTTGGCTTTCTTTGATGTCTTTTGAATATTGCTAATGAACCCCATCCGTACCAGTTTCTGAGTCTTTGCACCTTGTCTCCGGTTGGACTCATATCCCTGCTTTTCTTTTATGGAAAAAAGCAGTCTAAAACCAAGCCTTCCCATAGGAAGAGGTTGCCAAGCCATGTGGGGCCCCTTGGGACCAGAGCAGTTTACCATACCCCATTACAGGGCAGGCAGGCAGATGTGCCCTACATAAAGGCCAGTAACTGCCTAGCAAGGCAAGAAGAGAACACAAATTATCATTAAAAATAATTTTTACTACAGTGCTTAAAGGAAAAACAGATTTGGTCTCTGCACACTGAAGTTATATCTCCAGGAAAGCAACAAACTGCCCCTGAGGGCACTGTAATGCCTTGCTTTAGTCCTCTGGGTTCTTGTGCTTGTTTCCTTTACTGCAGGCCTACTCAGAACCTTTAATATGCAGTTAATGTGCAGCCTGGTTTTCTAAAAGGGGAATGTTATAGAAAGCATTTTCCCAATGTATCTTGGAATATGCTGGGACATTTGCACAGGCCAATAGTTTTCAAACTTCAGCATGCATCAGAATTGCCTGAATGGCTTCTTAAAACATAATGCTCCCCCACCCTCAGTGGAGCTTCTGATTCAGTAAGACTGATGGGGCCCAAGAATTTGCATTTCTAACAAGCGTGCATGTGATGCTGATGCTTCTGGTCCAGGGACCATTCAGGGGACCACTGGCCTTAGTATATGGTACCCAAACCATTTTGGTTTAAATATATTTTCAGGGGTCCTTTGTATCTTTCAACTCCCAAGAAGAGGCAAACTAAAAAATAGGTCTCACCTCGTTGAAATTTTTGTTATTGTCCTTAAACCTTAATCTAGTGTTTTGGTTTTTTTTCTCAATGTAGTATTTTTAAAAATTGAAGACAAAGAGCTACTAATACTCTCTTGAGAGTCTCCGGAGACCCACAGGTTGTTTTATGATAGCATTGATACGAATCATATGACAGTGTCTGTTTTCTAACAGGAAAAAAAAAATTGACTTAATGATGATACCCCATTATTTCAGGTTTCATCCCACTGGTTTCTCTTTAAGAGAAACCTTAAGCTTTTTACAAGCAATGGTGGAGATTTTGGCATCAAAAAATACTCATTGTACAAGTGTGTATTTGGGGTTGTTTATTTTTGTTTTTCTTTTAAATTTTGGTCCCATTAAAAAAAAGCTTAGGAAAAAATAGCATATCTAAGCACTTCTTGGAGGCAATAAAGTTTCCTTGTGGTCATGATTAAAGATTGGAGGTGACAGAGGCGTCAAGCGGGAGCTGTGACTCCTGTGGATAAAGCACCAGACTTAGTTTACAAACCAACTTTATTTATTTATTTATTTATTTATTTATTTTAAAGATTTTATTTATTTATTTGTCACAACGAGAGAGAGAATGCACAAGCAGGCAGAGGGAGAGGGAGAAGCAGGCTCCCCGCCGAGCAGCGAGCTTGATGCGGGGCTCGATTCCAGGACCCTGAGATCATGACCTGAGCCGAAGGCAGACGCTCAAACAAAGGAGCCACCCAGGCGTCCCGCAAACCAACTTTAGGTAAAGGTAACTGCATAGATCATCCATTAGTCCCTTTTGGTTCTGGGTGTCTATAGTGCTTTCAGGCCAGGTAACGCCATCTTAACCTCTTTATAAAACACACATCTCTTCGCCCTGGTCCTGACCTGCCGGAAGGGAACCACATTTGAAGTTCAGTATTTATCATTATGTGAATGATTATCAGTCATAATCCAGGTTCACGTTGTTCTTCAAAAACCTCGGAAACTTGATGCATTTCAGAATTAAGAGTTCAGAATTTCTAGCACCTTAGAATGGTCAACAGTGACCACATTTTGTAACGGGTAACACCTCTAGCAGGGTCCCAGATAGCATCTGATAAAGAAGCGCATTAATATTTCTGCAGGAAAATGTATGAATAGTCATACTAAGTGACAAAAATGAAGATGTCATTGAAGTCATAAGGAAGGGGAGCCTGGGTGGCTCAGTCAGTTAAGTGTCTGCCTTCAGCTCAGGTCATGATCTCAGGGTTCTGGGATCGAGCCCCGCATCAGGCTCTCCGCTCAGTGGGGGGCCTACTTCTCCCTCTCCCCCCTGCTTGTGCTCTCTCTCTGACAAATAAATAAATAAAATCTTAAAAAAAAAATAAAGTCATAATGAAGAGAAAATACTTACTGTAGTCATTGAAACAATCTGCAAGTGGGCCCATGCAGTTCAAACCGGAGTTGTTCAAGGGTCAACTGTATTCACAGAGGCGTGCAACCATCACCACTATCTGATTTTAGAATTCATTCATTATTCCCCATTTCTCCCTCCCCCTGCTCCAGGCAACCATAAATCTACTTTCTATCTCTATGGATTTGTCTATTCTGGACACTTGATATAACTGCAGTTATACAACATGTGGCCTTTTGTGTCTGCCTTCTGTAATTTAGCATGGTGTTTTCAGAACTTTCTTGAATTGTAGAATTGTGAGTAAGGTTTGTCTAATAATATAAATCATGCTCTCCTTCTCCCCCACTTTTTTTTAGCTAACTCACTTTTTCAGTGTACATACGACTTGACTAAAAGAGATAACAAAATTGTATGATTGAAAATATAATTTTCTCAGGGCACCTGGGTGGCTCAGTCCTTAAGCGTCTGCCTTCTGCTCAGGTCATGATCCCAGGGGCCTGGGATCGAGCCCCGCATCAGGCTCCCTGCTCAGTGGGAAGCCTGCTTCTCCCTCTCCCACTCCCCCTGCTTGTGTTCTCTCTCTTGCTGTGTCTCTCTCTGCCAAATAAATAAATAAATAAATAAATCTTAAAAAAAAAAGAAAATATAATTTTCTCTGCATATAGTAAGAAAATACTGAGGAGGCGGTGGTAGTTAAGCATGAGTATTAAATTTTTATGTCGATATTTATGGAGTATCATTGTGATAATATTACCTGTGTGAGAAGAAAAGAGCAATATTAGTGCTGATTTATACCTATTTTATATTAAGAAAAACTTGTATGTTTTTCATAAGAACAAGCCAAACCCAACTGTTTTGGTTTTTACTGGCAGAAAGTAAATATAAAAATTTAATTAAAGTTGTAACTCTTTCATAAATTTACAAGTCTCGCTGACACCTAGTTACTCTGTTTTGATATTCTTTGCCCTTTAAAACTATGGCTTAATTATACTCACTGAAAAGCCTGATTTTAAATACTAAGCTATTAAGAATTTCAAAAGCCATGTTTTGCTGATAGATTTTTATTTTATTATTTTTTAAAAGATTTATTTATTTGAGAGAGAGCATGTGTGCATGAGTGTCTGCACATGAGAGGGGAAGGGACAGAGGGAAAGAATCTCAAGCAGACTCCCCACTGAGCATGAAGCCCGACATAGGGCTTGATCCCATAACCCTGAGATCATGACCTGAGTTGAAACCAAGAGTTTGGTTGGACAGTCAACTGACTGAGCTACCCAGGTGCCCCTGCTGATAGATATTTAAATGTCAGAAAAAGATGCCAGGAACAGGCTTACTGGGAATGTAGACTAGTATTTATTCAGTATGTACTATATACCCATATCACATGTATCTCCCTTAATTTACCATTTATCTCATTAACATGGGCTTATACTGATCTAGGTAGATGGGAGTGGTGAATAAAATAGACAAAATTCCTACCCTGGGAAAAAAGTATGCCAAAGTATTAGTACTAGTAACTAAAAAACTCAGATAGCATGGATAGAGAAATATGGTGCATGTGTGTGAGGGGGCATGCTATATATGATAGGGTGCCTCGGGGAAGACATCTCCGAGTAGGTGACATTTTAAAGACTTGTGTACAGTGAAGAGGTGGACCATATGGGACATCTGGCAAGAGATCATTCCAGGGGCGCCTGGGTGGCTCATTCATTGTCTGCCTTCAGCTCAGGTCATGATCCCAGGGTCCTGGGATCGAGCCCCGCGTCGGGCTCCCTGCTTGGCGAGAAGCCTGCTTCCCCCTCTCCCACTCCCCCTGCTTGTGCTCCCTCTCTCACTGTGTCTCTCTCTGTCAAATAAATAAATAAAATCTTAAAAAAAAAAAGAGAGATCATTCGAGAAAAAGGTAACAAGAACAAAGTTCTGGGGTTGGAATGTATTCGTCACCTCACATAATACCTCTTGTACTTCAAGACCAGGGAAAACAGATGTACTTTCAAGAAAAAGGTGGGTATGGGGTTACTTGGCCTGACAGCACTTCTAGACTCTTAGAGCAAATTGAGGAGACCCATGCAGATACCTTGGATCTAAGGCTATTTTGTAACTTAACTCACAGGATTCACATCTCTTGGAGTTCTTTAGTGGTATTTTGCCATCCCTCATCTTTAATTATAGCCACAGCATAACTAGCACCTCCAAGGAAGTGCATAAAAATTTTATTATTATTACTAAAAACATTTTTTGGTTGGACCAAAAATCTAAAAACAAAAAAATATCTATAAAGTTTAATACATAATTCAAGTGAGATTTAAGATCAACAGAGAGGAGGCATCTGGCTGGCTTAGTAGAACCATGGGCCTCTTGATCTCAGGGTTGTAAGTTTAAGCCCTGTGTTGGGTGTGGAGATGACTTAAAAATAAAATCTTAAAAAAAAAAAAAAAGATTAACAGAGAGTAAAATTTTGTCTGATTATGAATCCCATCTTTTAAATTCTAAAATAATTATATAGTTAAAAATAATAGGAGCTTAAATAAATTTCAAACCTTAGGGAAGAGTCTGCTGGGTTGGTTATGCAACCTGTGGTGTCATCTAGTGGTAATTCATTCAAATTTCAACCAAATGTCCCAGAGGGCGATGCTAAATTGTTAGATAACATGACTAAGCAAAGCTCCCCCAAATTAAATGGCTGTCAAATTACAGTCACCATTTTTTTAAAAATAATTATTGATTCAGAGGAAGTTGCAAAGATTATACAGAGAGAACAGTGTATTCTACATCTGGTGACCCTTATGGTTACGTTTTTTGAAAGAGTTTATTTATTTATTTGAGAGAGAGAGAGAGAGCACGAGAGAGAACACATGTGGTGGAGAGGGAGAAGCAGGCTTCCCGCCGAGCAGGGAGCCCGATGTGGGGCTCGATCCCAGGACCCTGGGATCATGACCTGAGCCGAAGGTAGACACTTAACGGACTGAGCCGCCCAGGGACCCTATAATTTGTATTTTTTTAATGTCTAATGATATTGGACATCTTTCCATGTGCTTACTTGGCATATATACATTCTTTTTAACAAAATATTGTTTTATGTGTTAGAAGGTGGGGGAGGGACAAAAAAGTATCCCCCAAACTTAGAAGGCATTTTGAGACCAGAAAACAAGCAGGAGACTCCATACAGCTTACATAGCATTTATTCAGAGTAACTTATATAGCTGCATAGCTATTTTCCACAAAGTCCAGTCCACAGATTTTACAGAGCAAGGGGTGGAGAAGAAGGGGGACTGCAGTGACATGAAAGGGTTGGCATGCACCTAACTGATGACTAGCCTTTAATTAGATCTGCTCTGCATCAGGAAGGGAAAAATCTCTGCTATCTCTAACAGATTCACGGGAGGCCAATCTTACCCCATCCCCACCTTGGTGGGCATTTCTAAGGCATGTGTATTAATCTCCCAGAGACCCAGAACAAATAGCCCTGAGAGAAGTCATTGAGTGAACATGAACAAGATGGACGGTCAAAGATGGAGTCAGTATTATCATCACGTCTTTTGTCCATTTTCTAATGGATTGCTTTTTTTTTTTACTGTTGTATTTTGAGAGTTTTTTATACATTCTAGATATGTCTTTTGTAGTATATGTGGTTTGCAGATATTTTCTCTCAGTGGTTAGCTTGCCTTTTTATCCTCTTAACAGGATCTTTCACTGAGCGAATATTTTAAATTTTGATAAAATTCAATTTATTAATCATTTCTTTTATAGATCATGCTTTTGGTATCATGTCTAATAACTCTTTACCAAGCCTATATCTGGAATATATTCTACTATGTTTTCTTTTATCTTGTTTGGGGTCCCCTCAGTTTCTTGAAACTGTAGGTTTCTGGGTTTTTTGCCAAATTTGGGGAATTTTCAGCCAGTATTTCTTCAAATGCCTTTTTGGCCCCTTCTCTTTGTCTTCTCCTTCTGGGACTGTGATGACATGAATGTTAGATCTTTTGTAGTTTATACCACACAGGCCCCTAAGGCCCTCCTCCCTTTTTGTCAACCTGTTTTCTCTGTTGTCATATTGGATAATTTCTATTGTTCTATCTTCACATTTGCTGAATCTTTCCTCTGCCCCTTGCTTCTGTTGTTGAGTGTATCCATTAGGTTTTTTATTGAAGTTACTGTATTTTTTCAGTTCTAAAATTGCCTTACTATTCCTGTCAGAGAATTCTAACATCTCTGTCATCTTGGTTTTGGTGTCTGTTGATTCTTGAGTTGAGATTTTCCTGGTTCTTAGTATAACAAGGGATCTTTGTTTGAACCTGGACATTTTGATATTCTGTCATGAGACTCTGAATCTTATTTACGTCTTCTGTTTCAGCAGGTTTTCTTTGACACAGCTCTGGTGAGGGAAGAGGGTGCTGTTCCATTGCTGCTAAGTGGATGTGGAGGTCCAGATTCCACCGCTATACAGGGTGAGGAAGGCTCTGCTTTACTGCTGAGTGTGGCTGGGTGTTCCTGCTACTCTAGACTTCCACTGATCTCACCTTGCCTGGGAAGGGCAGGAGTGTCTCATTCCTGTTCCCCACATGACCTCCTGACGCTGCAGGGGGTGACCATGTTACCACCACACAGTAGAGACAGTCCTGACTCTCCATTAGACCTCCTCTGACATCACTCAACAGACGGGGAGGAACTTCTCTGGAAGGTGGAAATCCAAGCTCCCCTTTCTTCATCCTTTGGCTGGAAAGAGACTTCTCTTTGTTTGGTTGGTTGGTTGGGGGTTTTTTGTCTGTACTGTTGGGATTTCCAAGTTTCTGGCTTCTCCACTGCCTAGTTTAAGATATATGAAGCAAAAAGAAAACTCAAGGACCATACTGCCATGTTGCTTCTGAAATCCAAAGTTCCCTGCATGGTCTGGCATTTTCTCTGTACCTTTCAGAGTCTCATTATATTTGTTTTCTATATGACATCTAGGGGTTTTAACTGCATTTAGTGGGAGGAATGGAGAATGTATGTCTACTCCATTTAGTCCAGAAATGGAAGTGGAAAATCAGTCACTGCTTTAAAAACGTTATTTGTTGAGGTGTATTTCACTTAACGTAAATCAACCATTTGAAAGTGAAAAATTCAGTGACATTTATTTAGGATCATCACAATGTTGTATAGCTACCACTTCTATATAGTTTCAAAACATTCCCATTTGTCCAAAATAAAACCTCTTGGGGCACCTTGGTGGCTTAATCGATTAAGGGTCTGACTCTTGGTTTTGGCTCAAGTCATGATCTCAGGGTTGTGAGATGGAGCTGGGCATGGAGCCTGCTTAAGATTCTCTCTCTCCCTCTTCTTCTGCACCCCTCTCCTCTGCTTGCATGCTCTCTCTCTAAAAGAAAAAAAAATCATAATTAATTAATTTAAAAAAATAAATTGGGGCGCCTGGGTGGCTCAGTTGGTTAAACATCTGCCTTCAGCTCAGGTCATGATCCCAGGGTCCTGGGATTGAGCCCCACGTCAGGCTCCCTGCTCAGCAAGGAGCTTGTTTCTCCCTCTCCTCCTGGCTTCTGCTCTCTCTTGCCATCTCAGTCTCTCTCTCTCAAATAAATTAAAAAAATCTTAAAAAAAAAAAATAGCCATGGGCCCTAACTGACCAATGGGCTATTATAGCCAGGCACAGGTACCAAAAAAGGAAAATTCCATACCTTCTGGTACCTCTACATTTCCCCCTTTAAAGCTAGCCCCCTATCACTGACTCCTGGCAGACAGTCTCTCCTCTGCTGTCCTGCTCACCGCTCCCTTGCAGTGTATTCAATAAACTTCTATGTCTTTTGTTTTGCCTTGAGTGAATTCTTTCATCGCCTGCACCTCCAGCCTACACCTGATCAGAACACCCCACAATTTGTACATCTTCTATGGAGAAATAACTAGTCAAGTCCTTTGTCCATTTTTAAACTGAGTTATTTATCTTTCTCTTGTTGAGTTATAGGAGTTCTTTATAAAGTCTGGATAATAACAGATACATGATTTGCAAATATTGTTCCCATTGTGCAAGATTGTCTTTTTACTTCCTTGATAGTGACTTCTGGTGCACAGAAGTCTTCCATTTTGGTGAAGTCTAATTTATCTATTTCTTATTTTGTTGCTCATGCTTTAGGTGTCATATCTATAAATCCATAGTTAAATCCAATTTAATTAAGATTTACTCCTGCATTTTCCTCTAAGAATTTTATGATTTTAGCCCTCATATTTAGGTCACTGATCCACTTTGAGTTAATTTTTGTATGTTGTGTAAAATAGGGTTCTAACTTCATTTCTTTTTTCATGTGGTTATCCAGCTGCCTCAGCCCTATAGGTTGTGCTATTCTTTTCCTATTAAATGATCTTGGAACCCTTGTCAAAAATCAATTGTTTATAGGGCGCCTGGGTGGCTCAGATGGTTGAGCGTCTGCCTTCGGCTCGGATCATGATCCCGGGGTCCTGGGATCGAGCCCCGCATCAGGCTCCCTGCTCTGTGGGAAGCCTGCTTCTCCCTCTCCCACTCCCCCTGCTTGTGTTCCCTCTCTCGCTGTGTCTCTCTCTGTCAAATAAATAAATAAAATCTTTAAAAAAAAATCAATTATTTATAAATATATATGTCTATTTTTGGATTGTCCATTCCATTCCATCTGTCTATACATCTATTCTTATCCATGTACCATGTGGTGAGTCACCACTTTTCCTACACGATGTATTGTTACCCTGTTTAAGAAACACAAAAATAAAATGTTAATGTCAAATAATTATGAAGTTGGTTTAAAGGTCATAGATGGAATATATGGTATATCTCCCTCTTATCAAAATCTCTGAAAATGACAAATAAATTATTAATGATAACTAAACTCAAAAATGAAAAAGGGAATCAGAAATAGGGTGAATCAGAAACTGTGAAGAATGAGCGAGAAAGGAAAAATCTGAAATGTAATTGTAAATCCACCCCTCTGTGGTCGCAAGATGGATGGGACTGCCAGCAAAGTGAGTGCAAACCACACTTCTTCCTAAGCAGGCTGCCCATGGAGATACAACAAACAGTCTAGGAGAGATTCTCAAATGCAAAGAAGAGCACACGTATCATTAAATATTTGAGAAAATGTAATCAGACTAATTTGAGTTTGCTCCTCTGTGAGTTACAGATAGAGACTATCCCAAGGGGACTGGTCACACAAAGTAATTTTTATTTGCAGCAAATTAAGGAGATCACAAGGAATAACTTCCAAAGCTGTGACTCCCCAGACGACAAAATTGGGGAAGTTTTAAGCTAAGGGTGCATGCATATTCACGAAGGGGCTTGGCAAAGACACCTCAGGACAGAATTGGGGCAAAAGTCATTCTAAGCTGACAGAGTACAGGTCCTAGTTGATCAAAGTCACAAGGGCCAGCCAAGGTCAGTATCATCAATTCTCTGGCTCCAGTCAGTCCTGTCTTGGAGTACTCACAGGGTTTAAATCCTGCAAAACGACTCAAGAATTTGTGTTAAGTCCGGGCGCCTGGGTGGCTCAGTTGGTTAAGAATTTGTGTTAAGTCCATCTTTACTATTAAAAAAAAAAAAAAAAAAAAAAGAAAAAGCACTGGGAGTTTTACCACTGACTTACAGTCTGATACAGTTAGGCTAGTTTCTGGCCTATAGACTGTTAGTTTTTGCATTTTCTTTGTTTCCTTAAAAATCCTTAAGTACTGAGGTTTTTACATTCCTTTGTAATTCCCAACCCCTCTTAGGAAGTTCTGCAAGTATTGTGTTCGACATAGATCACAAAAATAGCTGGGGGCCTGAAATGACTTCTGTGTCTTGAAATCTTTGTCTCCTCTTTCTTTTTCTTTTTCAGGGGACCCCTAGCTCTTTCTGCTTACAAAAAGCCACACCATGAAAAAAAAATGGCAGAAAGTATACTTGAATAAATAAGTTAATAAGGCAATTAGAACAGAATTTAGAACAAATACAATTAATGATGTCTTTGGAGTTATGTAATTTTTCTAAAAACAAATCAGCTTGAGTTCATACAAATAAAGATCTGATCGGTAAAACTAAAGGTCAATTAGTGGCATCTTTGGACCCAGTAGAGAAAAAATTGTCATGTTTATAATTCATATGAAGGATTTCTCTAAACTACAATACAAAAGGACAAAATATAGACCATATAAAAGCAAGGGTCATGAAAGACAAAATTTCCATTTTCTATAGAGACAGAAAAGATATACAGGGAAGAAAAGATATAATGAAGTGGACATAATTCTTTTTTTTTTTTTGAAGACTTATTTATTTATTTTAGAGAGTGTGCGGGTGGGGAGGGGAAATGGGAGAGGGAGAGGGAAGCAGACTCCTCGCTGAGTGCAGAGCCCAACTCCTCACAACCCTGAGATCATGACCTGAGTCAGATGCTTAACCGACTGAGCCATCCAGGTGCCCCTGAAGTGGACATAATTCTTAAATAATGGGAAAAACATTCCCAGAATTTAAGAAAAACATGATTTATCCCATTAACTGCTAAGCAGAGTCCATTAATTAAAATCTCTTACATAACAATATGGAAAAAAGTTTACTGAAAGTTTTTGAGAGATTCCCAATGAGACAGGGAAACTAAAGGGATCCCATGAAAAACTGCTTTTTTTTGTTTGTTTTCTTCCTGCTTCTATTCTTGCTAGGACCTGCACCCCTGCCTTACACACAGTCTTATAGAGGAGATAATGAATGTCCTCTTTGTTTTTTCATTGTTTTTTTTTTAAAGATTTTACTTATTTGATAGAGAGAGACAGAGCGAGAGAGGGAACACAGCATGGGGAGTGGGAGAGGGAGAAGCAGGCTTCCTGCAGAGCGGGGAGCCCAATGCGGGGCTGAATCCCAGGACCCTGGGATCATGACCTGAGCCGAAGGCAGACGCTTAACGACTGAGCCACCCAGGCTCCCCATTAATGTCCTCTTTGTAAAGGTCAAGGATTTAATGATTTCTTTGGAGTCTTCCAGCACAACAGTTAACACCTGAGGAGTAACCAGGTAGATGTTTTCCAAGACCACTAATTCATCAAGACCCCTGGCTCCAGGGTATAAGTGATTTATGGAAAACCCCTAAACACTTGCCTTTGTTCCTGGGTTACTGAGAAGATGGTCCACCAGACCACTGTCCTCAATAAAAGCCCCAGGCCCCAAGAAAAGACAAGACTCACTCTCCTTTCCTTTCCAAGTCTCCCGGATGCTCTGTCTGGACCTACACTCTCTCTGTGTCTTTAATTAACTCTGCTCTCACTTCCTCTCAGCTCACATTTGATTTCTATCCTGTGTGAAGCCAAGACCCTCTTGGTTGGGCCTGCGGGAACACCCTCTGGGTCCTCGGACCCAGTCATTCTGCATCATCAATAAAGAAATGAAGAAGGTTAAAATAGCAATATCTAAGATCATAATAGATAATCTCAAAATTTTGTAGAAAAAGACCTTTGAACATAAGATTCTATACCTTAGCCAATTATCCAACAATTGTGAGTGCAAAATAAAGAGGTTTTCATTTAAGCTAAGACTTAGACATTTTATATCTCAGAGATCCTCTCTAAATCAATTACTACTTGGATATGCAGTAATAACAAAAGTTCCAGAAGAATATGTAAGATATGAAGAACAACATAAGCAAAGAAATCAGTAAACATAACATTAGTTCTAAACAAATTATATAAGTAAAAATTTAAAGAGTATGGGGGAAATGGAAGTATGAATATGGGAGGTTTGTGGCTTTGAAGTGGGAGTGAATGAAGGAGACTTGTAAGGTTCTTAAGTTGCTTCAGGGCAAGATGTGAATATAGTTACCTTTAGATATTAACTTTCAACTGAATAATGGCCCCATCAAAGACATCCCCATCAAATCCCCCCAATCTGTAAACATGCGATGTTACATGGCAAGAAGAATTTTGCAGATGTGATTAAGTTGAGAATCTTGACATAGATTATTTTAGATGATCCAGTGGGGCAAAATGTAATCACAAGGTCCATATAAGAGGGATTGAGGAGGATCAGGAAGAGAGAGGGAGATGTGCCAACAGAAGCAGAGTTTAGAGTGACATGGGGCCTTGAACCAAGAACTGTAAGAAAGCCTCTGGGAAGTTGAAAAAGGTGAGGAAATACATTCTTCCCAAGAACCGCCAGAAGTAACATAGCTCTGCCAATCCATTTGGACTTCTGGCTTACAGAACTGTAAGATAATAACTCTGTGTTGTTTTAAGCAAGTAAGTTTTGTTTTGTTTTGTTTTGTTTTTTGTACTTTGTTATAATATGAAACTAATACAATAGCTTTAAATATTTGCGTTAGAGGAACACCTGGGTGGCTCAGTCTGTTAAGCTTCTGCCTTCAGCTCAGGTCATGATCCCAGGGTCCTGGGACCGAGTCCCGCATTGGGCTCCTTGCTCAGCGGGGACTCTCCCTCTGCATCCCCCCACTTGTGCTTTCTCTCTCTCTCTGAGAAATAAAATCTTTAAAAAAAAATAAATATTTGCATTAGAATTTAAAGGTGATTCA
Source organism: Halichoerus grypus (assembly GCF_964656455.1). Lineage (NCBI taxonomy): Eukaryota > Metazoa > Chordata > Mammalia > Carnivora > Phocidae > Halichoerus > Halichoerus grypus. The sequence goes on from NC_135718.1 coordinate 109,839,304, forward strand.
TGGAAGAATCAGAATAGAACGTATAATTGCTAAGCCATTTAAGAAAAAAATGGAATAAGAAAAATTTGAACAATTCAACAAATGACAAAAAATAGAAAAACAGAAAAAAGTGGAAAAAATACAATCAGTGGAGAGCCAAAAATTAAAATATCAAGAGTAAATCCAACTACTTCAGTAAAAACAGTGGCTATAAATGGATTACATTTACCAGTTACAAAACAGATTCTCAGATGATTGTTAAAAAACAAAAGCAAAAGACAAGCCCAATCCTTCTGTGCTAAATAAAGATTCTCCTAAAACAAAATGGTAGTGGGACTTTCATGTTTGGCCAGGATGGAGTATTTGTTGTTTTGCAATCCTTGTTGTCTTCCCTAGATAGTCTTCACATTATTCAGTGTGCTAAGATGTAGCAATAAATGTTCTGTATGTAGCCTGGCTCCTTAAGAAAAATGACAGGAAGGCTGAAAAAAGAGAAGAGAGGGTAAGGGTGAGGGAGAGTGAGTGAGAGAATAAGAGGAAAATAATAGCAACATGATGGCGGGTTAAAGAGGAAACGAAACATTAAGTATGGTAAAGAAGGGGATAATGGGAGGGAATCTTAACAGGAGATGGAATAATCTACCAAGGATGTTATAAATCACAACATCACCTCAAAATATGTTAAATGAGAACTAGTAGAAATATAACGAAATACTGACAAGTCACACAGGGAGAATTTTACACACTTTTCACAGAAATCTCAAGTCAGGTAGACAAGGCATATAAAAGATACTGCGATTTGAGTAAAAAGGTTATGGAATCTGATTAAATAATTTGAACATGAATTCGATCTCAACCTCCATAACATAAAGATAACATAAAGATGTGCGGTATATTCATTTCTCTCAATGCAATAAATATTGAAATTTGTCAAATTAAAAAAAAAATGAATACATTTAGAAAGTAGAAATGTTTGCTAAACAACTTTGATGCTAAAAATATCCAGAGTGTAAATTAAAAATACCTCAGGACTGAAAGACTCTTGTTCACTATAGCCCATTACTCAGACAGTAACCAGAGAGGTACTTTAAAAACATGAGTCAGATCCTGTCACTTCCCTGTTCAAACCATGTCACTATTAGAATAAAACGTAAAAATTTTAATCATGGCCTTCCAGGTCCTACCTCTCCTTCGTCCTTCCTCTTCACTCACTGCTTCCACACTCGCCTCTTCTGTTACAAGCAAGTCAAGCAAGTTTTTGCCTCAAGGTCTTTGTACTTACTGTTCTCTGTGCTTACTATGATTTCCTTCCAGTTTTTTTTTTTAAGATTATTTATTTATTTATTTATTTGACAGAGAGAGAGAGCGAGCACAAGTGGGGGGAGCTGCAGGCAGAGGGAGAGGGAGAAGCAGACTCCCCGCTGAGCAGAGGGAGCCCCATGCAGGACTCGATCCCAGAACCCTGGGATCATGACCCAAGCCAAAGGCAGTCGCGTAACCAACTGAGCCAACCAGGGGCCCCTCCTTCCAGATTAAAAAAAGAATGAGGCTATTTTCCTCATTCTTGTTCAACTTTACCTCCTGAGAGGGGCATTTGCTGTTCAGCTCATCTCCAATAAGAGTTGAGTGTAAGTGCCAAGAGGGAAAGAACTATCTATCTGCTTCACTTACTGTCATATTCCCGGCAGTGAGAACAGTCCTTGGAACACTGTAGGTGCTCAATGAATATTTGTTGAATGAATAAATTTTTAAAAAAGCACTACATAATAAAACCTGTGGAATATGGTTAATATTTAGAGGAAATATGTAGCATAGAGCATTTATTTGCAAACAGTGAAGACCAAAATCTTTCAACTCAAGAAATGAAAGTAAAACAAACAAATCCAAAGAAAGCAGAAAGCAAGAAATGAAAAAGAAATTAATTAAATAGGAAACAAAAACTAAAGAAAGAAGAAGACAACCAAACCTAATATTAAGACCAGAAAAGTAGAAGACCAGAAAAGTAGAAAATAGTTTCAAGATAATTAAATCAAAAGAAGCCACAAATAAGGAACATCAAGAAAGAACTGAATAATGGTAAGTGGGACTTACCTTGGGCACTGAACAGATTTTTTAAAAAATGTGAGAATATTATACATAACGTTATGCCAACAGTTTTATAAGATATGAATTACTAACATGAGCTTGTCAAGTAGTAAAAAACTGGAACAGACCAAGATTCATATAAGAAACATCTATGGTAGTAAAAGAAGTAACCCTAAAAGGCCCTGATCCCAACAGTACTATGGGCAAGTTTTGCCCATCTTCCAGAAATAAATAATTCCCATTTCTATAAGTGCCCCAGAATCTAGGTAAAGATAGGAAGCTACTCAATTCATTTTGTGAAGCTCGGATAAAGTTAGTCCTCAAACTGAACAAGAATGGCACAAGAAAACTTTGAGCCAATTTTATCTATAAACACAAATGCAAATAAAGCATGAGTAACTTGAATATTGCTGTGAGTTAAAAGAATAGTATTTTATGGCCTACTTAGATTTTTCTCAGAAATGTAAAGATGGTTCTAGAAAAATTATCATTCTAATTTATTAAATTAGATTGAGAGGGGAAGACCATTTGCTATCTTAATAGATGTTGAAAATCGTTCAATAAAATCCAACACCTATTCACAAGTAAGAACACACACACATTTAAAAGACAAGGAAAAGAAGGAATTTGCCTTACCTGGAAAAAGTGTATAAAATAAGGACTAAGCAAACATACTTACTGGTGAAATTTTAGAAGCACCCCCATTAAAATCGAGGAGAAGAAAAGAATGGCACTCTTTTTTCAACTAACATTGTACCAGAGGTTGTAAGAAATGCAATAAAATAAATTATAAAGATTGGAAAAGAAGAGAAAAACACCTGCTAATTCTAGACAGTGATCATCAGTATAGAAAAACCAAGGGAGGGGCCTCCTGCATCGGGCTCCCTGCTCCGCGGGGAGCCTGCTTCTCCCTCTCCCACTCCCCCTGCTTGTGTGCCCTCTCTCGCTGTGTCTCTCTGTCAAATAAATAAAAAATAAAGAATCTTTAAAAAAACCAAGGGAATTGAATGGCAAACTGTTAGAAGTCAGTGAGATTTGTGGCCCTGCACTATGATGTGACACCTGCCTCTTTTCTCCGAGTCTCTGTGGTCCAGTCACCCCAAAGGTTACTCAGCTTCTCGAATGCCCGTCTCTTGACACTTGGAGTGTGGACCGTGGACCAGCTGCATCAGTATCACCTGTGCACCTGTGAGGGATAAGAACACCAGGCTGCACTTCAGACCTATCATCGTTTCATAAGGAGCCCCAGACAATTCATATGCATATTCAAGTTTGAGAAGCATTATCCTACACTCTTCTTAGGGACATTGCACATGCTTTTTCCTTTTCCTGGGAGACTCTTGCCCACTTTATTAATCCTCCAACTCAAACATTTTATCTCAAACTCAAATTTCCCTGAAATTTCAGCCCAGAACAAGTGCCCCCTAGGTGTTTCCTCAAAGTACCCTGTACTGTTTCTTTATAGCATTTGTCACAGATCACTCTTAAATACATACGTGTATGACTATTTGGTTAATGTCTGGCTCTTCCTCTAAACCATAAGGTCCTTGAGAGAACATGTCTATTTTGTTTACTCTTATTTCCATGGCACAAGGCCTGGCTTACAGTAGGCACACAATAAATCTTTGTTGAATGAAAAGACAAATAGTGGAAAGTCTGACCTACATGGCACCTTTCTCTTGGTTATGAAAAGGACTTTTATTGTCATTGTGACTTAAACCTTGCTTCAATTATTTGGTTAATTCACACAACAGGATAATTTAACCTGAAAAAAATGTTCTTCGTTTTCCTAAACAAGGTTTTCTATTTTTGTTTTAGGTTATAGACATATGAACTTAAAATCACCTAGAACTTTAAAATCACCCCAGAGACTTTTTTCATTGGTGCAGACACTGATGAGAATGTTATCTCTGGCCTTCAACTGGACGAGGCCCCAAAAGTTAAGTAAATGGAAATCAAATAATATTACCTTTCAGCATTCATATAGGTAAATAACTATAAGCTGATGACCAAGGCAAAGCTTATCTTAACCTACAGTTGATAAATTACAACTTAAAAACATGAAGTAAAAAAGATTTATATATAGTTTGAAGGACCACATCATTTGTGTTAGATGCACTAAGATCATGATGTCTATGTCATATCATTTTGATTCTTTCCATGACCTGATTGCCATATACAGCTTTAAGAATCCCTGAATTATAGGGGCGCCTGGGTGGCTCAGTCAGTTAAGCGTCTGACTCTTGATTTCCGCTCAGGTCATGATCTCAGGGTTGTGGAATTGAGCCCTGTGCTGGGCTCCCCACTCAGTGGGGAGTCTGCTTCAGGATTCTCTCTCTCTTTGCCCCTCCCCCCGCTGGCTCATGCTCTCTCTCTCTCTCTCTAAAATAAATACATAAATCTTTTAAAAAAGAATCCCTGAATTATACAATTATTATTAGCTTATTCAGATATATAAGTAGGCCTTATGTTTCTAGAACTTTCCTGGATCATTTAATGACCCACACTTCTCAAAAAAAATCAGATGTCATGTTCTTATTCTTAAGTTATTGTGTCTACAATTGCTGGAAAACCATCTCAACTTTCTCATCATATATGGAGATGATCCTAACTCTTTTGCTGAATTGTGTCAAAGCCACCAGCCAAAGATGACAAGAAATAAACTTTTAAAGTTAAGTTTATTTATTTAGTTCAGCAGCAAGGAGAACGACTTAGAAGGAACCACGGGGTGTACCAGCAAGGAGTAGAGAGGAGCTTCCCATAGGTTTGGGCTTGTGTTGACTGGTTCTGAGGAGGGATTAGGGTTGAGGGGACATGTTCTGGATTGGCTAATCTGGAAGCAAAGATGCATTAACAATTCAGTGTTTCAGGGACACCTGGGTGGTTCAGTCAGTGAAGCATCTGCCTTCAGCTCAGGTCATGATCTTGGGGTCTTGGGATCAAGTCCCACATCGGGCTCCTTGCTCAGCAGGGAGCCTGTTTCTCCCTCTGCCTGCTACTCCCCCTGCTTGTGTCTGTTTCTTTCTGACAAATAAATAAATAAAATCTTGAAAAAATCAAAAACTAAAAACCAAAAACAATTTGGTATTTCAGAAATCCTTTCTCTTCCTCATGAATAACCCAGAGATCAAAACCTATCCTTCTTCTCTTTTTCCCCAGCATTTAGGAGTCCACATCTGTTAACTCCACTATGTGAAGGTCCCATTGGTTTGTTTGTTTTGCTTCTAGTTTTATTCATTTCATGAGTCTTTATGTGCCTGGTTACTTTCGATGATGCCAGACTTTGCATCTGCAAAGTTCTTGAAATAATAAGAGTCCTAGGAAGATGTAATATTCCTCCAGGATAGATTTACATTGCTTCTGTCTGGTTCCTTCATATTATCCAATTTTAGGCATTGAGATAATTCGAAGCTGAACTTCAGTTTCTCTAAGGGCCATTTACTTCTGGTTCACCAATCTTAGGGTGCAACTCTTTCATTCTGAAAATGAAGAAAGAAGTTCATGCAACACTTCTGGTAGACTCTGGACCTCACTCTCTGTTTCCCAAGCCCTGTGAGGCTGTGAAATGTACCATTCAACCTCAACCTCAGCCTCCTTCTCTAGGATTGGTAAATGAGCCCTCCAGGATTGGCAAACATCCCCAGGGGCAGAGTGACCCCAAACTCCAGCTCCCTTCCCAGACTTCCCAGGTCTCCACTGGCTTTTGGCTCAGTAACTCTTCACTATTTTATTAACTCTGAGATTCCATCAAGTCATTTTTACAAGAAGATTTTGTCCAGATTTCCTAATTGTCTTTGGTGGAAGTCTTTGTCATTTCTAGAAGCACAAGTCCATACCATATAATTTTTAAAAATTAACTATATTTTATTATCCTTAAAGTTCTTTCAGAAAATTAGCAAACTAGCTCTGACATATTTACAAACTCTTTCTTAGCAAGAATAAGTTTTTATCCACTGCTTCACTCTCCCAAACATGGTGGGTAACTGAATTAATTTGACTTTCTAGAAGAGGAGTTTGCATCTATTTAAAGGCAGAGATAGTTTTATGAAATTTTACTTTTAGAAACTTGTTACATCCCAAAGCCTTCATAATTAAGTTCGCCAGCTTGATGTTTCTCCTACAGGGTCCTCTTTAATTAATTTAGAATGCAGCCCTTAATTAATGAAACATTAAGGCACTCATGAGAGGAAGTACCTGTTATAAACCTTGCACACGTTGAAGTAACCAGTTTATTCATTTAGCTGTTGCTTTTGCAAAACTTGCCACCAAAGAAGGTAGGATGTCAATGGTAATTTTAGAGACATTACTTCATTACAAATGGATTGCAGACTATAATTGGTTTCCTTCCTAAACCATGTGTATCATGCACATCTGTTAAAAGAAGGGTTGTTTGCAGTCAATGCAATTTTGCCATTACAAAATCCTCAAAGGGACACAACAACAAAATCCCTTCCAAACTTACAGCTGAAACATAATATTTTTCTTTAGTCGCTTGCTGAAGTTAATTGAAATGTAAAATAAGCTAAAGAAAGTTTATAGTTTGAAGGAAAATGCCCAGTTGGAGCCACAGGGCCGATGTGGCGGAGATGGATTCTTTCCAATCTGAAACCATTTCACGGTATGATTTAATGGTGACAACATAGAAGTTCCCAGAAAAATATAATTTCCATTTCCCTTCCCGCAAGTGTTCATCCAGTTTGAATTGTTAATATCCCTGAACTTAGACTAACACCAGGAAGAGTCAGGAAAATAAGTGATTTTTTAGTGATTTTCCCCCAGATGTGGCCAGCAAGAGTGGAGCAGAATAGAAATGGGCACAATCTGTATTATAAGTGTATCTTGGGAAAATTGCTTTGTGAGAGGCCAGAAGTATTAGAGATTGTAAAGCATACATTTAAGAGTATTAGAGAAATATGAAATCAATGGGAATGTGAATGGCCATCTGAAAGACTGGGCAAACTTAGGCCAGATATTTATTCTGAATAATATTAACTAAGAAAGACATTCACTATGGAAATGTATCAGATCAGCGAGTAGAAAACAGAAAAAGAACTGATATTGGCATTTGATAATGTAGTTACCTCTCAGGATTAGCCACAAACAAAAACACCTCAAAATACAGCAAGAGTTTAATCACTCTAAACTCAAGAGAGGGGGGCACCTGGGTGGCTCAGTCAATTAAGCATCTGCCTTTGGCTCAGGTCATGATCCCAGGGTCCTGGGATTGAGCCCCACATCGGACTCCCTGCTCAGCTGGGAGCTTTCTGCCCCTCCCTGCTGCTCGTACCCTCTCTCAAATAAATAAATTTAAAAATCTTTAAAAAAAAATAAATAAATAGAAAAAATAAACTCGAGAGAGGGAAAATGAATTATCAAATCGAAATCACATCTGGCCTCCAGCATTGAGGCAACACGCAATTCCTGGTTGGTTGTTGCCTGCCTGGTCTGTCTATGCCGTTTCTGGGAGAAGAGTCCATTATTCTTTCCCTTCTATAGGTCAGCGCACCAAGCAAACACAAGCAGCCCTTTAAAGGTTCTATAAGAAGGCTGGTGTTGGGTCGACAGTATATCATTTTATTATATTGCCCCTAAGAGCTGAGCTAATTAAGAGTGCATTATATGTTAGAATTTTCCTTAGCAATTGTGAAGTGAATCAGTTTCAGTAAAGATGAATCAGCCTTGGGGCGCCTGGGTGGCTTGGTCTGTTGGGCATCATACTCTTGGTTTCAGCTCAGGTCATGATCTCATGGGTCGTGGGATCAAGCCCCGTGTCAGGCTCTGTGCTCAGTGGGGAATCTGCTTGAAGATTCTTTCCCTCTGCCCCTTCCCTCATTTTCGCACTCTCTCTCTCAAATAAATAAATAAATAAATCTTTAAAAAAAATGAATCAGCCTTGTTAAAAGTGCTGAAGAAAATGATCATGACTTAACACTTGTATGTTTGGCAAGAAGTTCCACTCAGTCTTATGAAAGTTCTCTGGTATCCAGTATGCATTGCATGTTCCCAAAGAAAGATATTTAATTTTGAATCACAGACCTACTTGAAGATATATTCCTTAGAAATGTGTTGATGTCAGCCTGCTACAAGTTCATGATGGTCCATGGTCACAAAAATCCATACAGGTGGCTGTTTTAATACTATCTCTGGTGGGTATATGATATTAACACACTTTTGTTGGGCTGATCTTATAGCATGGATGGCTTGTTAGTTTCCTATTGTTGTTACGTAATAAATCACCACAAACTTAGTGTCTTAAAATAATACAAATTTGTTATCTTACAGTTCTGGAGGTCAGAGGTCTGAGAAGGGTCTTATGGGGCTAAAATCGAGCTGTCAGGAGGGTTGTATTCCTTCTCAAGGCCTTGGGGAAAAATCTTTCCTGGCCTTTTCCAGTTTGTAGAGACTGACTACACTCCTTGGTTCACGGCTGCATCACCACCTCTGGTTCAGTTGCCTCAACTTCTGATCTCTGATTTTCCCCCCTTCCTCTTATAAGGACCCTTGTGACTTTATACTGGGCCCACTGTTAAAGATAAATGCAGTCAGACATTAGTTAAAGCAGTGAAACCAGATTTTATTCAGTGACTACTGATGGTAGGAGAAAGAGCTGAGTTCCATTTCAATCTGTGCAGAGATGGTTGGGGGTTTTCAAGGGAGAATGAGGGAGGAGAGTGGGGGAATGGCTTCGGCACAGTCAGGGAAATGAAAATTATAAGAAGCAGGAAGTGGGGGTTGGTCTGTGTGAATCTACCTGGCTTTGTTAACTGGCACTCTGCAAAGTTAGGCTCCTCCCCTCCCACCGAGACTGGGGGACAGGGGGCTCTATCTTCAAGAGTTGGCTGGAACCAACAGTAAATTCTTTTGACAGACTTGAGTTTTCTCAGGTAGGCACTTTAAATGGGGGCTAGAGGCATCCTAGGGATGTACCCTCAAGCTGTTAGAAACTATGTTAACATCTGTTCAAGTTTTTAAAGACCATGGTTGAGGCCTAGTTGGGAAGAGGGCTCACAGGAAACTAGCTAGAGTATGATCAAGAAAATCCTTGTCACCACCTGGACAATCTCTCTATCTCAAGATTCTTAATCAGATCTGCAAAAATCCTTTTGCCCTGGAAGATAACATGTTCTCAGGTTCTGGGAATTAAGACTTGGACATCTTTGGGAGCCCATTATTCTGCCTACCACAGATAACAATGATAGAACTCTACCTCCAGCAAAGTATGTTTCTCTAGTCAATTTTAAGTTTTGATGGATTTCTATACCTATTTTTGGTCAACCAAACTTCATCACATTCTTTTCAGACAAAAGGACAAATATCTTTAACCCATTTGCTGCATAAGGGAACTTAAACCAGGAGATACTAAGAGCCTCACTCAAGGGTCTTAAATGATGGTGACTACACTAAAACCTGTTTTTGATTTCTAAATCAAGGGTCTTAAATGATGGTGACTACACTAAAACCTGTTTTTGATTTCTTAAATGATGGTGACTACACTAAAACCTGTTTTTTATACCATATGGCACTGACTTTAAAAGCATTGCACACACACAAACACAAAAAAGTGAAAACAAAACAAAACAAAACATACTTATGTCCTGAAAACATAAGTCATAAAAAATTTATGTTTCAGTGCTTTGAAAAGCACATTCAGTTTTTATGAAAAGCTCATTTTCTCATAGTCTGATTGCTTTTTGTTTCTTTTAATTGAAAATGTGGTTAATTTCTTCAAAATTCTAGGTCAATGGATGTGGAAATTTTCTCAACTTTTGGAGCCTTCTTCATGCTTTGCTGACCTAGTCATGGAGGATAATTACACTCACCGAAGTAAATTTTTTATGACCAACTCTGTGATAACAGAGTTATCACAGATTTTTTCGTTTCCAAATTAATTTATTTATTCATGTAATTAAAAAACAGTGAGTATGAACTATAAAAGCTTTATTTCCTTAAGACTTGTCTACATAGGGACTGTTTTCTTTATGGTTGTATCTGAAGCCCCTAGCAGTGCCTTGGACTTTGGTAATCAGTAATCGTTGCAGAGAGGTAACAAGTTTGATGTAGCTAGGAGAGAGATGAAGAAAAGGAGAGCACCTAGGGATAGGGCAGCACCTGACTCAATCAGGGAGGAAAGGGGTCAACAAAGGCCAGTAGGTGAGGGGATCCCCTAAAACGTATATGAAAGTGGAGTACCAATACAAAGAGTAACAGCTATAGACCAGATGGGAATGGGGAAGGGCATTGCAAGGGATGAAGGGAGACCATGTTGTGGATGAAATTGTAGAGACACTCCTGTGACTTTGGTTGTCACATAAAATGATATAAATTTTTTCTCTATTTGAATGTAAGGAGTGCAGGTTATTTCCTCAGGTGTGACCATGTGTAAAAATGATTTGATCATTTGATGCTTAATAAGCCATAGTCACCTATGTTACCATTTAATAATGTCCTATGAATCTACTAGTAACTGACAAGGTATGAGGTGTGTGTGATATTAAAACATTTGGGGGGCGCCTGGGTGGCTCAGTTGGTTAAGCGACTGCCTTCGACTCAGGTCATGATCCTGGAGTCCTTGGATCGAGTCCTGCATCGGGCTCCCTGCTCGGCAGGGAGTCTGCTTCTCCCTCTGACCCTAACTCCTCTCATGTGCTCACTCTCATTCTCTCTCTCTCTCTCAAGTAAATAAATAAAATCTTTAAAAACAAAACAAAACAAAAAAAAAATTGGGGGATGATCTCATAATTCTTAGATTGAAGTACTCCCTTGCTTTTGAAACAAAAAGGAGATTGATTAATCTGCATCATTGAGGTACAGAGAATAATTGTAATTAGAGGAAGCTTGGAACTTTTGAAAAAATTTAGGTAATAAAATGAGTTTGGTTAAGGGACCCTATATAAAATGCCTCTCAAAAGCTTCCACACCCAATTCTCTCAACATCTCAGGCAAGTTAAAAAATTTAAAGCTGCAAAGAACTATAGAATTTAGAAATCCTTTAGTTTTCAAAATTTTTTTCCTCTGATAAATAGTGCTTAACTCATTAGACTGAAAATTTTTTTAAGATTTTATTTATTTTATTTGAGAAAAGAGAGAGACCAAGAGCAGGAGCAGGGGGAGGGGTGGAGGGAGAGGGAGATGCAGATTCCCTGCTGAGCAGGGAGTCTGACATGGGGCTTGATCCCAGGACTCCAAGATGGTGACCTGAGCCAAAGGCAGACACTTACCTGACTGAGCCACCCAGGTACCCCTAGACTGAAATTTTTATAATAAAAACATATCTTTTTCATGATGTGGAGAGATATAGGGAATTAAATAATATTTTGAAGTCCTCAGCCAAGTATCAATCCCAATGACACTTGTCTTTCATGTGTGTATTTCACATTTATTACTTGATCAATAACCTCTCAATGAGTTGACATGCTTGAAACATTTTCTTCCTCTCTTCATAAATGACACCACGGTCTCAGTTGTTCAGACCATCTTGACTCCTCTCTTCCAGTCCCACCCCACATCCAAGCCAGCAACGTTTTCTTTCGTGTTTATTTTCTGTCTCCTCTCCTTGAGTGTAAGCTCTGAGGCAATAGGGATAGTATCAGTCATGTTCATAAACAAATCATCAGTGTCTAGACAGAGCAGATATTAAATGCATATTTATTGAATGAATTAATAAAAAACATTAATAACATCTTTTTGTAGAAGATATGTATTCTCTTAGGTGAGATTTTTGAAAGGTACAAAAGAGTGTAAAGAATAAAACAGGAGCCCTTGTAATTTTGTATCCAGAGATAATAACTATTAATATTCAAACATATTCCCTCCAAGAATCTAAGAGTAAATATTTTCAGTCACTTTGCAATAGATGCCTAAAAGATGAATTAAAACATCAGAGAAAAGTAATCGGTTTTGGCAATGATTTTTTGAATCTGACACCAAAAGCAAAAGCAATAGAAGTAAAAATCAACCAGTGGGACTTCATCAAACTAAAAAACTTCTGGACAGCAAAGAAAACCACCAGCAAAATGAAAAGGCAACCTATTGAATGAAATAATATATTTGTGAATCATATATCTGATAAGGGACTAATATCCAAAACATATAAAGAATTCCTACAACTCAGCAAAACCCCCCAAAAATTCCAATTAAAAAATGGGCAGAAGATCTGAATACATTTCTCCGAAGAAGACATACATTTGGCTAATAGGTACATTAAAAGATTCTTTCCATCATTAATCATCAGGCAAGAGCAAATCAAAACCATAATGAGATATCATTTCACACGTGTTAGAATTTATATTAGAATTTATAATAACTTTTTAAAGATTTTATTTATTTGACAGAGAGAGAGAGAGAGAGCACAAGCAAGGGGAGTGACAGGCAGATGGAGAAGAAGATGTGGGGGTTGATCCCGGGACCCTGGGATCATGACCTGAGCTGAAGGCAGATGCTTAACCGACTGAGCCACCCAGGTGCCCCAAATAAACTGAATTTTAAAAGCCACAAAAAAAGGAAGTAGGGAATAGCTCCCATATATCTTATACCTGGTTTCCTTTATTGATAACATTTTGTATTACTGTGTCATAACTAATGAATCAGTATTGATACAGTATTAAGTCAACTCCATATTTTATTCAGATTCTATTAGTTTTTTCCTAATATCCTTTTTCTGGTGTGGGATCCCTTCCAGGATACTTTACATTTAGTCATCATGTTTGTTTGTTTGTTTGTTTAAGATTTTATTTATTTATTTGAGAGAGTGAAAGAGAGAGAGAGAGAGAGAGAGAGAGAGAGCACAAGTGGGGGGAGGGGCAGAAGGAGATGGAGAAACAGACTCCCCACTGAGCAGGGAGCCAGATGTGGGGCTCTATCCCAGGACCCCATATCATGACCTGAGCCGAAGACAGACACTTAACTGACTGAGCCACCCACGCACCCCTAGTAATCTGTTTTAGATTCCTCTGTGGGTTTAACTATGACATTTTCTCAAACTTTCCTTATTTTGATGACCTAGATAGTTTTGGAGAGCATTGGTCAGGCATTTTGTAGAATGTTCTTAATTTAGCTTTGTTTGATATTTTTCTCATGTTTTGATTGGGGTTATTGGTTTGGGGAGGAAAATCACAGAGGTGAAATCATATCAAGAGTATATGCTATCAGGATGCCTGGGTGGCTCAGTTGGTTAAGCGTCTGCCTTCGGGAGCAGGGAGCCTGCTTCTCCCTCTTCCTCTGCCCTTCCTCCTGCTTGTGCTCTCTCTCTCTCTCTCTGACAAATAAATAAATAAAATCTTTAAAAAAAAGAGTATATGCTATCAACATGACTTATCATTGATAATATCAACGTTGATCATCTGGCTAAAGGTAGTGTTTGCCAAGTTGCTCCACTGTAGAGTTACTTTTTTCTCCTTTTCCATACTCTATGGAAATAAGTCACTAAGCAGAACCTGCACTAACAGGGTGAGAAGTTATATTCCACCTTCTTGAGGGGGATGTATCCATGTAAATTATTTTGAACTTATTCTGAATGAAAAATTTGTCTCTTTTCCTCCATTTATCTATTTATTCAATCATGTAATTATGGATAGTATGTATTCATGAATATTTATTTATTTAATTTATATTTACTTATTGTACTTAATTATATATATTTATGTAATTATATTTATCTATTGCACTTAATTAATTGTATCTAATGTATTTACATACAATGATATTTTGCCTGTAATTATATTGAATCCATAGATTATTTGGGGAAAATTGATGATATACCGAATCTTTATATTCATGAGCATGGTATGTTTCTCTTCATTTATTTTTTTGTCTTTTTATTGTCCTTGAATAAAGTTGTTTTTCTTTCCCTTCCAGAAAGATCTTACACATCTTCTATTGAATTAGTTGCTGGATTTTATTTTATTTGTGTTGCCATCTGTATCAGTCAGGATTCATGCTGAAGATAGAAATCAGAACTGTAAGTAAAAAAAGAAAATTTAATATAAATATTTATTAACTAGTAAAAGGTGATTAACTTCTAAAAATGGCAAAAGAGAACTCTAAACAATACAAAAATAGCAAATATAGGTAGCAGTTATTACCTTTTGCACTTAGGGAAATCTTCAAAAGGAAGAATACATTTAGAAGAGCTCTCCTCCCAAGGCTGAGATTAGATCTCATTGGAGAGAGAGTCTGTGGCTCACTGAATGGTGGAGAAGTTCAAAGAGAAGCTAAAGACTGAGCTAGGTGAGCTAGTGCCTGGCAAAGAGGAATCTATCTGTTGAGGTGCCAAAGAAACCAGTTGGTGGGTATGTTAAACTGCTTCTCCCACACATCTTTGACAAAAAGTTGCTCCCTTGAGTACCGGCAGAACATGTTGAAATGTGGGCATAACTGAGTCTTTTGCACACCACTAACGTCCAAACTGTAGAGAAGCAAGGAAGCTACATCAAAACCAGGAAGACACGCGCTTCTTCTGGTATCCCTTATAGTGCCCCCTATTGACAAATCCTAACACTGTGCCAGTTGGCAAGGGAGAAAGTGTTTACAGGATTCAGATCTAGAATAACAAAGACAAGGAAGGGTAGATGAGGCATGCTATAAAACAGTATTTTTTTAAAAAGATAGGATAATCTCATTATAACTGGTACATAGAATTATCTTGAATTTTTGTCTATTGATATTATATTTGGCAACTTTTATATAGCATTTTCTCATTATTATCAGTACATAGAATTGCCATGAATTTTTGCCTATTGGTATACTTGGAAACTTTGATAAGCTCCCTTATTAATTCTGATTTATCTGTATATTCTTCTGGTTTTCTATGTTGACTATTGTATTACTTGTGAATAATGACCCTTTGTTTTCTTCTTTAGAATCCTTAGTTTGGTTTTTTGTTTTTGTTTTGTTTTGTTTGTTTTTTTGCTTTTTCTTGTCTAATTGAGCTAGTTAGGACTTACAGGACAATGTTAAGCATAATTGGTGATAGTTGCATTCTTACCATACTTCTGAATTTGAAGGGAATGATTTTAATGTTTCACCATTGAATATTATACTTACTATAGTTTTTTTTGTGTAGATATACTTTATAGGTTTTAGAAAGTTCCTCTGTATTCCAAAATCTAGGAAATTCTCATCAATGGAGTCATTCTTTTAAAGGCATACTTTCAAGAAGAACTTTATTGAATTTATAGGAAGCCTTTATTTAATTTTAGTTTCCCTGAACTTATTAGTGTTTATTAGAAGCAGAGTATAGCTAATGTTATTAATATTTCACATTTAACATCTTATAGTTTATGAACAACCTTCATTTTGCTGCTTATTTGAATCACATAACAACCAATTGAGGCAGGAGGAGAAGGTGTAATGGAAATTGCTACTTGCTTTCTAAAATCCTTTCTCCCTTTCTTCTTTTTTCTTTAGCTGGGGTACACGGCCACTCGAAATAGAGGTGGCAATGCTACTTTGTTCTGACAAATAAGATGGAAGTTGAAGTGTCATGTAGGACTTCCACGGGAATCTTTTTAAAGAGATAGTTGACCTTGTCTGAGAAAAGTATCTGCAACCTAGAGACCGACTGGAAAGCCAGGGCTTTAGGTGAGCGTATAACCTCTGCCTCTTGACTTCTTCCATCCTCCTCCTACCTACAGGTCCTGGGCCTGAGCTGTGGCCACCAGTCCAGCTGCAGACTGGCTGCCCCCATAGCCCATGTCCTTCTATCCTGCCCATTTCTCCTGCATAATGGGGTTTTGTGCAATATGGAGTTTTTCCATAAACTGACGCTTGTATTGGTAGAGACTTTAGGAGATTCTTGTGAGAAACCAAGGACCTCCCTTCAGCTCTGAACAAGGTTTTCCCTTGATTCCAACCCGAAGAATTATGTACCTTTCTAGTCGACTCAAATTTGTGGGTGGCTTCTCCCCCTTTCCTATTTTACATTCTTTTTTTTTTTTTTAAAGATTTTATCTCTTTATTTGAGAGAGAGAGAATGAGAGAGAGAGAGCACATGAGAGGGGGGAGGGTCAGAGGGCGAAGCAGACTCCTTGCCGAGCAGGGAGCCTGATGCGGGACTCAATCCAGGGACTCCCGGATTATGACCTGAGCCGAAGGCAGTCGCTTAACCAACTGAGCCATCCAGGCGCCCCCTATTCTACATTCTTAGTCCTATGTTAGCTTTACGTCTCAGAAATGGTGAGATGTACATCAGTCCAATAAAACACGAAATAACCATGAAAAAATAAAAAAATAAAGAGATAGTTGATGTGCACCCTTTGCCTCTTTCCTCCACCTTGCTGCTTGGAACATAGGTAATACCATCTTGGACCATGGGCATGAAGGCTGCCCCTTCATGATGTGAGAGGAATGAGCTGTAAGGAACTGGATTTCTGAGGACTCTGTTGGAACAGAGCCACTGTGCCAAATCACTAACGTACTTTTACATGAGAGAGAGAAATCAGTTTTGTATCTTGTTCAAGCTACTTTTACTTGTGCTTTCTTCTTTTTTTAAAAAAAAGATTATTTATTTGACAGAGAGAGAGAGAGCACAAGCAGGAGGAGAGGGAGAAGCAGGCTCCCTGCTGAGTGAGGAGCCCGGCGTGGGGCTCTATCCCGGGACCCTGAGATCATGACCTGAGCTGAAGGCAAATGCTTAACTGAGTGAGCCACCCAGGCATCCCTTACTTGTGCTTTCTCATACTTGCTTCTTTTATTCAAGAAAGAGAAGAAATACAAATGTATGTATATATATTTGCTAATGTTATATATATGGTAGGATAAACCATTACATTAAAAAAAAATGTAGTTACCAATAAGGAGCTGGAGGGAATAGGGTGGATGGAACAGAAATAAAATCTAGGCTTATGAGAATATATTTTTTGGTGTACATTTGCCCCTGGAACCACGTAAATATTTGATACACTTGTAAACATAAATTAAAATATCAATCGCTAATATAAAAACAAAGGAAAAAATTGAGTGTTATGTATTGAGTTAGTGGTCTAACCAACAGGGAAGGACTATTTCAGATGATTTTGTAACACAGCAATGTGTCTGTGGATCCCTAGTGTAATGTATCCCAGTAACAAAAAGAATTGTAAAAATATTTTAAAACGTATTCAATAATCATACTATTATTGGCCGTGTTGGTATTGCTATAGATGCAGTTGTGTGTAATTGTGGGATAAACTTAATGGGTTACTTACGTTGGTGTTGCTTAGAATAAGGATTTTTTTTTCATAAGAGAAAGAAGATATAAATTAAGGTTGATGAAGTTAAATAAATATCATATAGTCCTAATTTGAACTGGAGTTAAAAGTATGAATTCATCGTGTGTTTTACCTTAAAAAGAAGTGTTATCTAGTTCTGTTCACCAAAAGGCCCTGAAACAAAGGCCAGCCCAGTAGTATTGAATACCCACAGTGTCAAAAGTCTTCTAAATACTCTGTCCCTGTAAAAGTTACTGGGGCTTCTTGATAAAAATGGCTCATTCCAAATCCTGGGCAGAAACTGTGCAAAATGAGACTGTCCTATTCTTACTGTGAAAAGCAAGATAACACTATTCATATAAAAAAAAAAAAAAAAGCATGAACCAACCCGTAGGTGGTACAGTCTCTCAACAAGGATAATAGTTGTAATGTATCCAAGCACATCAAATATGTTTACACCACAGGCTAATAATGATGCCAAAAGACAACACAAAATAAAACTCTTAATGGTCACCTTAGGAAGTTGTTGGTGAAACAACTCTTTATTTTGAAGGAAGCAAATAAAGGGAAAGAAGCATTTTCTTCTGAAATATTCCTTAAGGTCACTACAGAGCTAATGAAGGGAAACTTTTCTTTATGAAAGTACTTCTGCTAATGATCATGGAGGGAACGATAAGATTAGCATACCACCATTTTGTAACCCCAAGTGAATTAATGGGTCTAAGCAATGGGTGTTAGTAGCTAGCATCACAAAAAGAGACAACCAGGGGCGCCTGGGGGGCTCAGATGGTTAAGCGTCTGCCTTCGGCTCAGGTCATGATCCCAGGGTCCTGGGATCGGGCCCCCCCAGGGTTCCCTGCTCCGTGGGGAGACTGCTTCTCCCTCTCCTCTTCCTCTGTGATCTCTCTAGCTCTCACTCTCTCTCAAATAAATACATAAAATCTTAAAAAACAAAAACAAACAAACCAGACATCCAAACATTATATATGCACCACTCCCTATGAAGCATCCTTGCAAAAAATTGAAGCTGGGGCGAAATAAAATGATTTACCTAATGGATCCTGTTTAAAACATTAGTGAAATAATCAGGAAAATTTTAACTCTGACTGGATATCTGCCAGTATCGAGGAATTAGGGTTAATATTTTTAGATGTGATAATGATATTGTGGTTTAGCTTTTTAAGAGTCCTTAGATACATCCTGAAATATTTATGGTTGAAATAACATGATGTTTGGAATTTGCTTCAAAGCCAACCGGAGGGGATAGAAGAAGGGAGCTCACATACAGATGAAGCAAGATGGCTAATTAATGAAACTGGGTGATTTTCTTCAATTAAACTAGATTCCACTTTCGTATATGCTTGATGTGTTCTTTAAAAATGTTTAAAAACAACTCTTTCTCGCCGCCATCCTGCTCTGCGTGGCTGACTGCTTCTCGTCATGTCTTCTTTTTTTTTTTTTTAATTTTTTTATTGTTATGTTAATCCCCATACATTACATCATTAGTTTTAGATATAGTGTTCCATGATTCATTGTTTGGGCATAACACCCAGTGCTCCATGCAGAACGTGCCCTCCTCAATACCCATCACCAGGCTAACCCATCCTCCCAACCCCCTCCCCTCTAGAACCCTCAGTTTGTTTCTCAGAGTCCATTGTCTCTCATGGTTCTTCTCCCCCTCCGATTTCCCCCCCTTCATTCTTCCCCTCCTGCTACATTCTTCTTCTTCTTTTTTTCTTTCTTAACATATATTGCATTATTTGTTTCAGAGGTACAGATCTGAGATTCAACAGTCTTGCACAATTCACAGCACTTACCAGAACACATACCCTCCCCAGTGTCCAGTCACCCCATCCCTCCCACCCCCCCCACTCCAGCAACCCTCAGTTTGTTTCCTGAGATTAAGAATTCCTCATATCAGTGAGGTCATATGATACATGTCTTTCTCTGTTTGACTTATTTCGCTCAGCATAATACCCTCCAGTTCCATCCACGTCGTTGCAAATGGCAAGATCTTATTCCTTTTGATGGCTGCATAATATTCCATTGTATATATATACCACATCTTCTTTATCCATTCTTTCAGAATCAAGCGATTCCTGGCCAAGAAACAAAAGCAGAATCGTCCCATTCCCCAGTGGATTCGGATGAAAACTGGTAATAAGATCAGGTACAACTCCAAGGGGAGGCACTGGAGAAGAACCAAGCTGGGTCTATAAGGCGTCACACATCATGAGATGACACACTTAATTGGCACACATATTTAATTAAGCTGCGTGAAGATCATGTGTTCTATCATTTTGTAAACATCCTTCCTACCTGGCCATAGACTGTTTTATCATGGAAATGATTTTTCTCTGAGACTATGCCTCTGCACCAGTAGGTTGGTTCAGTAATAAATGTGAGACCTTTCGGCTCTAAAAAAAAAAAAAAAAGAAATGTATAAAAACAAATACCGATGACTGATCCTACTCCAGATTCCAATTTCAATGGTCTGGGTGGCAGTAGATCGGTGACAAAATAAAATAATGAAATCTTTAGTCTACGTTAAACAGGAAACCAGGAGCTGCCCGGTTTCACGCAGGCAAGGTAGACTGGAAAGTAGCTTTGTGATATAACAGGACGGCCCTAGTGGGAGGTCAGGGAGGTTGGTTTCTACACCTGGTTTTATCACTAGCCAGTTGGTGAAACTAGACAAGTCTCTTCACTTCAATGGGCCAAGGTTTCTACATCTGTCAAAGGAGAGTTTAGGTTATTGAATTTCTAACATTCTTTCCAGCTTTGGTGGGGTAGGAGAGGACTGGTGCCGTTGAGTGTATGATATGCCCAGTCTCATATCTTTCTCGCATTTTCTTAACTATTTGTTTTTCCAACCATACAATCCCTTTGGCCTTTGGAATAAGTGTACTTGCTCCTCACTGGAACCTAATTAAACTCCCTATACTCTTAGATGGTTCACACTCAACAGCTCACCCCCACCACTCCCTGCCTTGGGGCTCCCCAGCGCCGGCCTCTTCTTCCCCTGCATTTCACAAGTCCTAGCACAGTCAAGGAAGGCTGTTAGAAATGGGGGCAAAAAGTTAAACAGTAATCAATTGTGGTTTTTGTCCTTGAGAATTTATGATTTTTAAGTGAGAGTTACCCAAGCGTAAATGCCATACAGGGAGCTGAAGGTGGTACAACACACGGACATTTGGATCAGTGGGGACATATCCGAGGTTTGTTAACAGAGAAATGTCAAGATCATGTCTGTATATTTGAAATTTTTACGGTGGTGTCAAGTGATACAAGTTTAGAGAGGCAGCCCAGTGTGGTGGTAAAGAAAAAAACCCCCCAAACTAAACTAAAACTATTTTCGTGCTTGAGGGGCGCCTGGGTGGCTCAGTCGGTTAAGCATCTGCCTTCGGCTCAGGTCATGATCTCAGCGTTCTGGGATCGAGTCCCACATGGGAAGTTTGTTTCTCCCTCTCCCCTTGCCCCTCCCCGCTGTTTGTGCTCTCTCCCACGCTCTCTCTCTCAAATAAATAAATAAATTCTTAAAAAAAAACTACTTTTGTGCTTGAAATTCAGCCCTGCTGCGATGAGCTGGTGACTGGGGCAGTTACGCAGCCTCTCTCTGCTCCAGACCCCTCATCTGTAAAGTGGAGATTATTTTATTTATTTATTTATTTATTTATTTATTTATTTATTAAGATTTTATTTATTTATTTGACAGAGAGAGACACAGTGAGAGAGGGAACACAAGCAGGGGGAGCGGGAGAGGGAGAAGCAGGCTCTGCACTGAGCAGGGAGCCTGATGCGGGGCTCGATCCCAGGACCCTGGGATCATGACCTGAGCCGAAGGCAGACGCTTAACAACTGAGCCACCCAGGCATCCTAAAGTGGAGATTATTACACTACCTTTTCAACAGGGCCGTTTTCAGGATCAACTGAGCTAATAAATGTAAAGCATTTACAGTGCAGATCAGCTCAAACACTGTATAGTGCTGGATATGAAGGTAAGCACTGTCCTTTATACAATATATAGTAATTTACTCTGATTATTCACCTGCTGTATAGCAGAAAAATATTTATTTATTTTTTTAAAGATTTTATTTATTTATTTGACAGAGAGAGACACAGCGAGAGAGGGAACACAAGCAGGGGGAGTGAGAGAGGGAGAAGCAGACTCCCTGCTGAGCAGGGAGCCCGATGCGGGGCTCGATCCCAGGACCCTGGGACCATGACCTGAGCCGAAGGCAGACGCCTAACGACTGAGCCACCCAGGCGCCCCTGGCAGAAAAATACTTTAAAGAGTGTTGATTTTGAGGAGACTCACATTCCTGAAGATGATAATCAGGTTGTGGTAATTCTGCTACATAGGACACAAAATTACAGAAGGGGGCATAAACTATACCTCCCTCACTTATGAAGAAGTGTAAAACAGGGAGACTGTGCACAGCAAATCTTTCTGAGGGGAAAAATATGAAACAAATGTAGACAATTATAAAAATGTGTCTGGGGGGAATTCACATTAGTTTGAAAACTATGGTGAGTAATTTAATTTGACATATTTTAATCAAATGTCCTGAATTAGAAGTCACAGCTAAATATGCTCACGAGGAAAGCTTGTCAGCTGTGAACCCTCAGAAATATATTATAATAGAGAAACATTTATTTTTCTTTATTTTAAAAACAGATGTCTTGAGGTTTTGAAATTTTTATTTGTGCCCCTATATCACTTGAGAATATTAAAATCACCCCTTCCTTACATGAATGGAAATCTGTTTCACTAGAAAAATCATGGTTTCACTGGTTCATGTTTGGAAGGGTATTCTCAGATGGCCAGATCTTGACAACATGAGCCACATCTTCTTTTAAGAGGTTTTGAAATGGAGAGAAGACCTATTTCTGGGGGTGGGGGGTGGGTGGAATTCTTGAGGTCACAGAGGAAGCCTTTTAGAGGAAAGCAAATGTTCTTTGGCTCTTATAGGATGACTGAAGCCTTAACTATATTACATAAATCAGTGGCTGGGTTGGTGGTGGTGGTGAAAACTGTTAGTGTCTTTGGTCTTACACTTAGAGGTTGCTTTTCTTTTAGGGCAACATCTCAGTGACATATTTAACTAACTTCTTAAAGAATGATGATAAAAAAACATGTAGCCACCTGTTTGTGGAGGTAAAGTGAACGTAAAGGAAAAGGCCATTTCCCTGGCCCATACTTGGTTGCTTTACTGACCCATTCTTGAAACCATATGCTTCTTTTCCCTCTTCTCTTCTCCTCTTCTCTTCTCTTCTCTTCTCTTCTCCTCTTCTCTTCTCTTCTTTCTCTTCTCTTCTCTCTCTTCTCTTCTTTCTTTTCTCTTCTCTTCTCTTCTTTTTCTTCTCTTCTCTTTTCTCTTCTCTTCTCCTCTCTATTTTTCTTTCATGAAGCATAGGGAATATAAAGTCAGGATTTTATTGACTATTTGGAATGGAGACTTTGATCACCAAGGGTTTTCTTATTCATATATGGTTTCTTAGTTTAAAGATTGGAATTTTAATGGCTTGTTTTGTGAAAATTCAGGATCCCTCCCCTCACTCCCTCCCTGATCTCTAGAGTCATCCAGCAGAATTTGGCACACTGAGGAACATCTTGTACTTTATTACTGAGGAGGAAGATGATTTAAAGATTACACATGAACTTGTACCCTGTGATGTCTTTTGCCAAACAGCGAGAACCCTGCAGGAGCCCACAGAACGTGGTGTGATTGAGGGGTGCGAGGGAGGTGCCTGGGTCACGGAGGAGTTTCATTCCTTTAATAGAATTCCCCGTTAATATGTGTACACTGCACAAGGAATGAAGAGAATTACTGACTGGCCCTGTATTTGGGATCAGTGTGCAACAAATTAGTTATGCACACAGGACCCCAGGAGGGGATGTGGAGGAGGAGGGCGTTAAAAATGTAAGTGGAATGTCATAGTTTAGTCAAGAGCCTGACTGATTTTTTATGTGTATTCTTTTCTACTTCTTGTCTGCCTCCTTTTCACCTTCTCCATGTGGATGGCAACCCACTTACTGTTCGATCCATTATACATATTGACCCACCTGAGCCTTTCAATGTGAATCAGGGTTGGGCTGCTTCTGTTCATTCATCTGGTGTCCACATCCTCCTCCGGCTGGGATTATGCAGTCCATGCTAACGACGCCTGAGCACAACCCTGTCTTCTAGGAATTAATCGGTTCCTCTGATTTCTTCTTTTTCTTTAAATTTATTTATTTATTTTAGAGAGAGAGAGCGAGTGTGCACAGAGGCAGAGGGAGAGGGAGAGAGAAACTTTAGCAGACTCCATGCTCAGCACAGAGCATGACACAGGGCTCGATCCCATGGACCCCGAGATTATGACTTGAGCCAAAATCAAGTCAGATGCTTAACTGATTGCACCACCCAGGGGCCCCCTTCTGATTTCTTCTTTTAATTTTTCTATTGTTATGTTAATCACCATACATTACATCATTAGTTTTTGATGTAGTGTTCCATGATTCATTGTTTGTGCACAACACCCAGTGCTCCATGCAGAACGTGCCCTCTTTAATACCCATCACCAGGCTAACCCATCCTCCCACCCTCCTCCCCTCTAGAACCCTCAGTTTGTTTCTCAGAGTCCATCGTCTCTCATGGTTCGTCTCCCCCTCCAATTTCCCCCCCTTCATTCTTCCCCTCCTGCCATCTTCTTTTTCTTTTTTCTTAACATATATTGCATTATTTGTTTCAGAGGTACATATCTGAGATTCAACAGTCTTGCACAATTCACAGCGCTCACCATAGCACATACTTTCCCCAGTGTCTATCACCCAGCCACCCCATCCCTCCCACCCCCCACCACTCCAGCAACCCTCAGTTTGTTTCCTGAGATTAAGAATTCCTCATATCAGTGAGGTCATATGATACATGTCTTTCTCTGATTGACTTATTTTGCTCAGCATAATACCCTCCAGTTCCATCCACGTCGTTGCAAATGGCAAGATCTCATTCCTTTTGATGGCTGCATAATATTCCATTGTATATATATACCTCCTCTTCTTTATCCATTCATCTGTCGATGGACATCTTGGCTCTTTCCACAGGTTGGCTATTGTGGACATTGCTGCTATAAACATCGGGGGGCATGTACCCCTTCAGATCCCTACATTTGTATCTTTGGGGTAAATACCCAGTAGTGTAATTGCTGGATCATATGGTAGCTCTATTTTCAACTTTTTGAGGAACCTCCATACTGTTTTCCAGAGTGGTTGCACCAGCTTGCATCCCCACCAACAGTGTAGGAGGGTTCCCCTTTCTCCGCATCCCCGCCAACATCTGTCGTTTCCTGACTTGTTAATTTTAGCCATTCTGACTGGTGTGAGGTGGTATCTCATTGAGGTTTTGATTTGGATTTCCCTGATGCCGAGCGATGTTGAGCACTTTTTCATGTGTCTGTTGGCCATTTGGATGTCTTCTTTGGAAAAATGTCTGTTCATGTCTTCTGCCCATTTCTTGATTGGATTCTTTGTTTTTTGGGTGTTGAGTTTGATAAGTTCTTTATAGATTTTGGATACTAGCCCTTTATCTGATATGTCATTTGCAAATATCTTCTCCCATTCTGTCAGTTGTCTTTTGGTTTTGTTGACTGTTTCTTTTGCTGTGCAAAAGCTTTTTATCTTGATGAAGTCCCAATAGTTCATTCTTGCCCTTGCTTCCCTTGCCTTTGGCGATGTTTCTAGGAAGAAGTTGCTGCGGCTGAGGTTGAAGAGGTTGCTGTCTGTGTTCTCCTTTAGGATTGTGATGGACTCCTGTCTCACATTGAGGTCTTTCCACCATTTTGAGTCTATTTTTGTGTGTGGTGTAAGGAAATGGTCCAGTTTCATTCTTCTGCATGTGGCTGTCCAATTTTCCCAACACCATTTGTTGAAGAGACTGTCTTTTTTCCATTGGACACTCTTTCCTGCTTTGTCAAAGATTAGTTGACCATAGAGGTGAGGGTCCATTTCTGGGCTCTCTATTCTGTTCCATTGATCTATGTGTCTGTTTTTGTGCCAGTACCATACTTTCTTGATGATGACAGCTTTGTAACAGAGCTGGAAGTCCGGAATTGTGATGCCGCCAGCTTTGCTTTTCTTTTTCAACATTCTTCTGGCTATTCGGGGTCTTTTCTGGTTCCATACAAATTTTAGGATTATTTGTTCCATTTCTTTGAAAAAAGTGGATGGTATTTTGATGGGGATTGCATTGAATGTGTAGATTGCTCTAGGTAGCATTGACATCTTCACAATATTTGTTCTTCCAATCCATGAGCATGGAATGTTTTTCCATTTCTTTGTGTCCTCCTCAATTTCTTTCATGAGTATTTTATAGTTTTCTGAGTACAGATTCTTTGCCTCTTTGGTTAGATTTATTCCTAGGTATCTTATGGTTTTGGGTGCAATTGTAAATGGGATCGACTCCTTAATTTCTCTTTCTTCTGTCTTGTTGTTGGTGTATAGGAATGCCACTGATTTCTGTGCATTGATTTTATATCCTGCCACTTGACCGAATTCCTGTATGAGTTCTAGCAGTTTTGGGGTGGAGTCTTTTGGGTTTTCCACATAAAGTATCATATCATCTGCAAAGAGTGAGAGTTTGACTTCTTTGCCAATTTGGATGCCTTTAATTTCTTTTTGTTGTCTGATTGCTGTGGCTAGGACTTCTAATATTATGCTGAATAGCAGTGGTGATAGTGGACATCCCTGCTGCATTCCTGACCTTAGGGGGAAAGCTCTCAGTTTTTCCCCATTGAGAATGATATTCGCTGTAGGTTTTTCCTAGATGGCTTTTATGATATTGAGGTATATACCCTCTATGCCTGTACTCTGAAGAGTTTTGATCAAGAAAGGATGCTGTACTTTGTCAAATGCTTTTTCTGCATCTATTGAGAGGATCATATGTTTCTTCTTCTTTCTTTTGTTAATGTATTGTATCACGTTGATTGATTTGTGGATGTTGAACCAACCTTGCAGCCCAGGGATAAATCCCACTTGGTCGTGGTGAATAATCCTTTTAATGTACTGTTGGATCTTATTGGCTAGTATTTTGGTGAGAATTTTTGCATCCATGTTCATCAAGGATATTGGTCTGTAATTCTCCTTTTTGATGGGGTCTTTGTCTGGTTTTGGGATCAAGGTAATAGTGGCCTCATAAAACGAGTTTGGAAGTTTTCCTTCCATTTCTATTTTTTGGAACAGTTTCAGAAGAATAGGTATTAATTCTTCTTGAAATGTTTGGTAGAATTCCCCTGGGAAGCCATCTGGCCTTGGGCTTTTGTTTGCTGGGAGATTTTTGATGACTGCTTCAATTTCCCTAGTGGTTATAGGTATGTTCAGGTTTTCTATTTCTTCCTGGTTCAGTTTTGGTAGTTGATACATCTCTAGGAATGCATCCATTTCTTCCAGGTTATCTAATTTGCTGGCATAGAGTTGCTCATAATATGTTCTTATAATTGTATTTCTTTGGTGTTGGTTGTGATCTCTCCTCTTTCATTCATGATTTTGTTGATTTGGGTCATTTCTCTTTTCTTTTTGATAAGTCTGGCCAGGGGTTTATCAATCTTGTTAATTCTTTCAAAGAACCAGCTCCTTGTTTCATTGATCTGTTCTACTGTTCTTTTGGTTCCTATTTCATTGATTTCTGCTCTGATCTTTATTATTTCTCTTCTCCTGCTGGGTTTAGGCTTTATTTGCTGTTCTTTCTCCAGCTCCTTTAGGTGTAGGGTTAGGTTGTGTACTTGAGACCTTTCTTGTTTCTTGAGAAAGGCTTGTATTGCTATATACTTTCCTCTTAGGACTGCCTTTGCTGCATCCCAAAGATTTTGAACAGTTGTGTTTTCATTTTCATTTGTTTCCATGAATTTTTTTAATTCTTCTTTAATTTCCTGGTTGACCCATTCATTCTTTAGTGGGATGCTCTTTAGCCTCCATGTATTTGAGTTCTTTCCGACTTTCCTCTTGTGATTGAGTTCTGTTTCAAGGCATTGTGGTCTGAAAATAGGCAGGGAATGATCCCAATCTTTTGGTACCAGTTGAGACCTGATTTATGACCTTGGATGTGATCGATTCTGGAGAATGTTCCATGGGCACTAGAGAAGAATGTGTATTCTGTTGCTTTGGGATGGAATGTTCTGAATATGTCTGTGAAGTTCATTTGGTCCAGTGTGTCATTTAAAGTCTTTATTTCCTTGTTGATCTTTTGCTTAGATGATCTGTCCATTTCAGTGAGGGGGGTGTTAAAGTCCCCCACTCTTATTGTATTGTTGTCAATGTGTTTCTTTGCTTTTGTTATTAATTGGCTTATATAATTGGCTGCTCCCATGTTAGGGACATAGATATTTACAATTGTTAGATCTTCTTGTTGGATAGACCCTTTAAGTAGAATATAGTGTCCTTCCTCATCTCTTATTACAGTCTTTGGTTTAAAATCTAATTTGTCTGATATAAGGATTGCCACCCAGCTTTCTTTTGGTGTCCATTAGCATGGTAAATGGTTTTCCACCCCCTCACTTTCAATCTGGGGGTGTCTTTGGGTCTAAAATGAGTCTCTTGCAGACAGCATATCAATGGGTCTTGTTTTTTAATCCAATCTGATAACGTGTGTCTTTTGATTGGGGCATTTAGCCCATTTACATTCAGGGTAACTATTGAAAGATAGGAATTTAGTGCCATTGTATTGCCTGTAAGGTGACTGTTACTGTATATTGTCTGTGTTCCTTTTTGGTCTATGTTGCTTTTATGCTTTCTCTTTGCTTAGAGGACCCCTTTTAATATTTCTTATAGGGCTGGTTTCATGTTTGCAAATTCCTTTAGTTTTTGTTTGTCCTGGAAGCTTTTTATCTCTCCTTCTATTTTCAGTGACAGCCTAGCTGGATATAGTATTCTTGGCTGCATATTTTTCTCATTTAGTGCTCTGAATATATCATGCCAGTCCTTTCTGGACTGCCAGGTCTCTGTGGATAGGTCTGTTGCTAATCTAATGTTTCTACCATTGTAGGTTACATATCTCTTCTCCCGAGCTGCTTTCAGGATTTTCTCTTTGTCTCTGAGACTCGTAAGTTTTACTATTAGATGTCGGGGTGTTGACCTATTTTTATTGATTTTGAGAGGGGTTCTCTGTGTTTCCTGGATTTTGATGCCTGTTCCCTTCCCCAAATTAGGGAAGTTCTCTGCTATAATTTGCTCCAATATACCTTCTGCCCCTCTCTTTCTTTCTTCTTCTTCTGGGATCCCAATTATTCTAATGTTGTTTCATCTTATGGTATTGCTTATCTCTCGAATTCTGCCCTCGTGATCCAGTAGTTGTTTATCTCTCTTTTTCTCAGCTTCTTTTTTCTCCATCATTTGGTCTTCTATATCACTGATTCTCTCTTCTGCCTCATTTATCCTAGCAGTCAGCGCCCCCATTTTTGATTGCACCTCATTAATAGCCTTTTTGATTTCGACTTGGTTAGATTTTAGTTTTTTTACTTCTCCAGAAAGGGTTTTTCTAATAACTTCCATGCTTTCTTCAAGCCCAGCTAGTGTCTTTAAAGTGATGATTCTGAACTCTAGATCTGACATCGTACTAATGTCCGTATTAGTAAGTCCCTGGCAGTCGGTACTACCTCTTGTTCTTTTTGGTGAGGTGATTTTTTCCATCTTGTCATTTTGTCCAGAGGAGAATAGATTAATGAGAGAACAAAATGCTAACAGGGTAACAACATCCCCAGAAAATATACTCTAAACAAATCAGAAAAGACCTGAAGCCGAGAGAAAAGAAAGGGAAAGAAAGAAAAAAGAAAAAGATAAAAACAAACAAAAACAGAACAAAACAAAACAAAAAAACAGAATATGATCAAATATGATCAGGCTGGTACATAGATCAGTGCCACACACTAGATTTTGGGTGTATTTTGGTCTGTTAGAAGAAAGTGCCTCCCAAAATTTTAAAGAAAGAAAGCTTACATATGTACAAAAGTAAGGGTTGATATGATGAAGGGATGGAATATGACTGTAAAGATAAAAATTTTAAAAAATTTTATAAAAGGAATTGATAAGAAGTTGTTTGAAAAAAGAAAGAAGAGGATTTAAAAAAAAGAAAAAGAAAAGGGAGAGAATGTGATCAGGCAGGAGAGTAGAACAAAACCATACACTAGAGATTTAGGGTATATTTTGATCTGTTAGAAGAAACTATCTCAAAATTTTAAAGAGAGAACAACTTATGTGTATATGCCAAAAATAAGGGTAACTACTATGAATATGACTAAAAATGAAAAATATAAATGTTTTTTTTTAAAAAAGGGATTGATAAGATGTTGGTTGAAAAAGCGAAAAAGAAAAATTCAAAAAAAAGAAGACAGTTAAAAAAAAAATTAACTTTGAAAGACTATAGAATCATGGTAAAAAAGCCATGGATTCTATGTGCAGTATTCCCCTAGCGCTGGAGTTCTGCCGTTCTCATTGATGGGTAAAGTTGGTCTTGGCTGGCTGTTCTCGCTGATCTTCTGGGGGAGGGGCCTGTTGCCCTGGTTCCCAAATGTCTTTGCCGGAGGCGGAATTGCCCCGCCCTTACCGGTCCGGGCTAAGTAATCTGCTCGGGTTTGCTCTCAGGAGCTTTTGTTCCCTGCAAGCTTTCCGTACAGCTTTGGAGGCCGAGAGTGAAAATGGCAGCCTCCCAATCTCCGCCCCGGAGGAGCCAAGAACTCGGGGCCCCGCTCCTCAGTGCACCCCCAGAGAAAAGCAGTCAGTCACTCCCGTCTCCCCAGTCTCCGACCGCACTCCGTGCTCACCCGGCCTGTGACTGAGCATTTCTATCTCTGGCACCCGACCCCGGGTGGAGTCTCCAAACCCAGCAGATCCCTGCGGTGCGCTCCCGCACCACTCCTCCTGGGCGAGGAAGGGGAGTCTCCCTGGATCTGCCGCTTGTTGGGTCCCTGCTGGAGGAGCAGTGGCCCGACTGTGCCACAGATCATGGTTTATGGCAACCCCGAGCTGAGAGCCCATGCCTGGGCTCCGTCTCTGCAGCCGGCTTCCTCACTCTGATTCCTGGGAACTCTGCCGCACTCAGGCACCCCCGGTCTTTCTGTGCCCTGAGGGTCCTGAGACCACACTGTCCCAGTGAGGATTCCACCCCCTGCTTAGCCACTGGAGCCACGTCCCTCAGCGGAGCCAACTTCTAAAAGTTCCGATTTTGTCCTCCGCGGCTCTATCACTTGCCAGAAGCGGCCAACAGAAGCCCCCTCCCCTGCCATCTATCCTCCCGAATATCGCCTCGGTTTCACTTCTCTGCACATCCTACCTTCCAGAAAGTGGTCGCTTTTCTGTTCAGAGAGTTTTTGCTATTCTTCCCTTTGATCTCCTGTTGAGTTCGTAGGTGTTCAGAATAGTTTGATCCCTATCCAGCTGAATTCCTGAGACCAGACGAAATCCAAGTTTCCTACCCCTTTTGATTTCTTATTAAGCCATTTGGGCTCTCTGACCCAGAAACCTGGAAGATAGATTACCATTGCACAGAGATGTTCAATAATGATGATGATGGGGCCGCCTGGGTGGCTCAGTCAGCTAAGAGTCTTCCTTCAGCTCAGGTCATGATCCTAGGGTCCTGGGATCGAGCCCCACATCAGGCTCCTTGCTCAGTGGGGAGTCTGCTTCTCCCGCTCCCATTCCCCCTGCTTGTATTCCTCTCTCACTGTCTCTCTCTCTGTCAAATAAATAAAATCTTTTTTAAAAAATGATAATGATGATGATGATGATGATAATTAACTGATTGCTAATGAGGACTTTGTGTCAGGTATTCTATGAAGTGATTTAGATGTATTAATGTTTAGATCTCACTATTGGTCTTATGACCTTAGGAACTATGATTATTCCCATTTTACAAATCAGGGAATTGAGACCCATGGAGCTCAAGTAACTTGCCCAGCACAACTCAGGAGGTAACTCAGGCTGTATGGCGCTGGAACTCATACTTTTAATTCATTCCCTTGAATTAGTATGACGTTCACTTACAGACTCAGCTCAAATAACTAAACAATTTCAATATCACAGGTTACCAGCTGTTTTGTGCAACTGAGATGAGAATAGCCCATTTCTGCCTTTTCAAGTGTTTGTCTTCCTTGGGAAATCCTCCAGATCATTTGCAGGTCATCAGTGTCCCTTAATAAGGACCTGGTTTTCTGTTGGCAATAACCATCCATACATTCTTCTGCTCTTGTGTGCACCCCTGGCCTGAGGAGTTGTTTCCCTGAAGCTCCTTCGATGAGTTGCCTGTGTATCTCCTCATTAGGAATGACCCAGCCAACCCTAAAGTGAGAGTTTGTCAGAAATCAGAGATGTGATGCCTCCCCAGTGAGTCACACCCCCCTGTCCCTCTGAGCTCCTCTTGTCCACGTCTGCCTGCTCATCATCAACCCTGTTTCTCCAGCAGGAGTGACTCAGCTCTGTTGTCCTTTCAAGTGACTCAAAAATGGGTGGCTGTCTTGTCCCAATAGAATGGTTTGGCCACCTTGAATCTTCTTTAATTCACTTCCATAAAGTGCTGAGGTACTTCTTACAAACCAATAACACACATATACAGCAAACATGCCCTTCCTTATAATTGTCATGGATTATCCATGTACTCACCACACGCTTTCAGCCCAGGCAGATCCGTGTACATGTTTCAATTTCTCTAAGTGTAGCAGCAGGTTCTGGACACCAGAGAGGTCTCCACCACTAGAATAGAGCGGGACGGAACTCAACTTGGAATAGTTGAGGATAGCCCTCTTCATTCTGAGGACAGGGCAGAATTAACCCTGTTGTACTATGAGGGCTTAAAAAATTAGCAATTCAACTTTGAAAGTAGCAGACATTAGATGTAATGCTGAGCAGTTCTCCTGGAGTGAAGTGTTTGGGGAGATGGCTGCGTAGGTGAGCTGTCTAAGTGAACTTATCAATGGGGGCTATACCAATAGCTGGTATTCAGATCCAGTATAGAGAGACGGTCTGTGCTACTAGAGATTGTCTTTTTAAAAAATATTTATTTATTTTTAGAGAGAGAAAAGGAGAGAGAGAAAGAGTGAGGGGGTAGAGGGAGAGAAAGAGTCTTAAGCAGACTCCACACCCAGCATGGAGCCCGATGTGGGACTCGATCTCACGACTCTGAGATCATGACCTGAGCGGAAACCAAGAGTCCAATGCTCTACTGACTGTGTCACCCAGGTGCCCATTAGAGATTATCTTTTTCCAAAGCATTGTTGTTGCCCATAGGAGCAACTGTAGCAGAGGATTTTGTCTTTACCCCTAAGATCTAGATCCAAAGTGTGAATAGCCGTCTGGGCATGTAGAATGTTTTTCTTCCCATCAGCTTCCCTCCTGAGACTCATTCTGGATTACCTTGTGTTCTGCCAAAGTGGCTTCACTACTGTTATGTAGCCTGGTTCTACCACAGCCCAAATTTCCACAATGTCACACCAGCAAACTTTCATCATTGGGACCCTGGCCACCTTGGCTGCGTGCTCCTTCACTGAGCATAGCACTGGGGTGTGGCCAGCCTACCATGAACAGATTGGCTTGTATAGAGAACTATGCTCTTCTGCTGGCTGTGACTTTTATCAGGATTGGGGCTTGTGTATAACTTTCTATACTTTAAGACATGATTTGCTAAGGCTAATTTCTAATCAGAAGCAGAGACTATCTGCCATAATTTCACAATTCAAGAGAGGTCTGGGATGGACTGGTCTCTTTTTTCCAGACCCTTTGAAGCATAAGGAGAATCTCTGGGGGTAGGAGACTAGAGGATGATAGGCTTGACTTCTAGATAATCTGTTATTGCCTCAGGCCCTAGTAATGGCATTTTGGGAATATATAAGGAGAAGCTAGTACGAACGGACACCCCAGATATCATATGTTTACAGCCACACGTATGTATGTGGCTGTGTATATATTTACGCTTGAGGTGGGGGAGGGAAGGAGAACGTGTACCTTGGCTATTAATATATATCACTGGGAAAATAATACTAGATGAAGTTAAAAAGTGTATATATGATTTTTTTTTTCTATAAATACAGGATGGCTATCTGTCCTGCAGATAAATTCAAACTACTAGTTAAACTATAACTCATAAATCATCTTGTATAGACATATCAGTATCATGATTTAGTAAAAAAACAAAAAGTGGAGCAAAATTGTAGACATATCAAGCAGTTATAAGGATTTTACATGTCTTTGTCCTCACTTTCTTCCAAATTACTACATACGGAACACCACCAACCATCCTGACATGTTGGTACCAGTCAAAGTGAAAGCCTTAAAACTGGGCAAGTTCTGAGCAAACCAGAACAAGTTGGTCACCCTACTGGTAACCAGCTCTTCCTGAAAGAGGTGATCAGGGTTCCTGGGCTTCTTTCACGTTATGGCTTCTGTATCTTCATCACTTGACTGCCAAGGTTGCCCTGAGCGCTATCTCCATTCCCATCCAGCCAGAAAAGGGAAAGAACATGAAAGATGCCATGGGAGGTTTTGTGAGCCATTTCTGGAAGTGGCATACCTATCTTCTGCTCTCAACCCATTGGCAAGACTCAGTCATGCAGCAATACCTAACTATAAGGGCAACTGGGAAATGGAGTCTATCTCTTTCCAGAAAGATCTTATTTAGCAATCAACTGGCAGTCTCTGGCACGTCAGCACACATAGGTTGTGATGAGTATGTAAGTATGTGTATAGATCTCAGCCAGTCATGTGGTAACATATATTTCCTCCAAAGATATTTTTTCTCTGATCATTCCTTTAAATATTTGCTTGGATGATCTTAAGAATTCTCTTTATTCCCATTTAAACTTTTATTTTTCTGTTTCTTTTATTGAGTCTGCCCCATCAGAAATAATTTTTTTTTTTTTTAAATCAGTCTGTATTAGGCAGTAGCGTTCTGACCCAGTGCTTGGCAGAGAAGAAATTCAGCGTAATGTAGCTTTCCACTTGTCGAGGGTACCCCATCAGGAAGGTCAAGGAGCCTGTTCTGGGGACATATGTGGCAGTTTCCAGCAGGGGGTAGACTTTAGTCCTTCAACCCAGATCAGAACAGGAAGATGGAATGCCCCTGGGAAGGTGTCTCTCAGAAAAAGGATCAGAATAGAATACCGCAGATGATGGAACTTTTGAAAGAATTGAGGATTACTCTCAGGAACATATTACAAGGAAAATTAGACAATGAACAGCTAAAAAAAAAAAAAAAGGTTGTATAAAAAATAAATGTGATCATAAGATGCTTCTTGGTTCTTAGATGGACCACACATCGATAATATAAACACACATTGATAATATAAACATCGATAATTTCAATGATGATATTACATTAGAATAAGTGTCAAGAGGAGGTTGGGTTTGATGTAAAAAGGGTCATATCCTCATCTTATCATAACAGAAAGAGTATATAGATAATATCTAAATTGATTAATCAGGATAAAGCCAGATAGGCTTATCACTTAGCTATGTGAATTAGTTACTGTACATTTAGTCAAGAGTTAAAAGCATTTCAAACGGGAGACGTACAAGGGGTAGGGAAGGTGGGACTGGGGACAACTGTTTCTTATTATAATCCTTTTGATGCTTTAAAAAAATAACTATATATGTATATGGCACTGTTAAGATCAGGACCCTGGGATCATGACCTGAGCTGAAATCAGACCTTAACCAACTGAGCCACCCAGATGCCCCAAGATAAAGATTTATTTTTTAAAAGACAGTGCATTGTCGTGTAGGTCTCAGCCCACTGATAGTGATGTCCTCAGCTAGGAATGCCTGAGGCATTCACTGGGGCCAGTGTTGTGACTGGACTGGCCACTGTGGTTCTTATTATGATTGCAGGATGCACCTCAGCAAAACCATCAGGAACTTTGCAGAACAAGATTTATTACTTACCAGTCCCGGAAGATAAAGGGTGCAAAAATGGATAGAAAGAAAGGGAGGGAGCTTTGACTTGAGGCTCTGCCTTTATTTGAATTGAGGGTGGGGTGCCTTGGGTCTCATGGGCTCACCCTTTTTGGGGAAGGTTAAAGCATAAGAGCAGGAATTAGGGTGTGGGAAGGGAAAAACAGGGTCACTCAAGTGGTGACCCTTTCCAAAAGGGGAACTTCTTGGGTGGGGGCAGCCTGGCTCTTTATTTCTTTGTTTTACTAGCTGCTGTGTCAAGTAGCTGGTAATCCGTCATTCCAGATGGGTGTCTCTGAAATGGGTGCCTCAGCAATCCGGAGCTGAATGTCAGGCCCTCACATTACAATAAAAAACTTAAATGTCAGGCATTTACGCTCTAATCCAAAAGCTTATTGTGAGGAACTTACACAATATACGCATCATTGTGGATCCTTATAAGTATCATGCCAAAGGACAGAGAATATTATCGAGGTGCTGGGATATTACATTAGACATAGCTGTTCTTCTTTGAACACAGGAATGAAATGAAACAAAAAGTAGAGATTGTTAAGAACGTTTCTGGGTATTACACAGAGGAAGTAGATTAGGTTGCTTAGTACTGGGGGCATATATGAGATTGTATATATTACAAATCAGTACGTGTAACATGAAATCTATAGATTCTGAGCTCAACCAAGTCTCACAGTGAGGAGAACACCATCAGGAAAAACTAACAGACAAAAGAAATTTCAATGAATTCTCCTGCCACACTGACATCAACCGCCATCACCCAGATTAATTTTACCATGTCTTTTCCTTAAAACCTGAAAGAACCTAAGTACAATAGAGACTTGGCAGTTTTCCTTTAAAATATATTTGAGTAGCTTACTTTCACTAATCTAAAATATACATTTTTCATTTTTCTCTCACTGCATTATCTTGAGTTTTGTCCACATTAATTCCATTTTCTACTTTTTATCTAATTATATAATTATATGTCTGTAGCATTTTCCTACCGTTTGTTTCTACGACTCAGTACTTAGTAATGCAGAAAAAAAGAAAAACACCTTGGTTGAGCTCACCTTGGTAAACTTTGCCATTGTAGGATAAAATGCAGCAGTTGCTACACTTCAGGAAGTTAACTCTTCTTTCCCTTCCTAGCGTTGCTTCATAAAGCTTAGATTTGGGGTTCCAGGGTCCTTCCATCCCTTGGCTCTGCTGTCTTCAAAGTGTGGCTTCTAAGGTAGCCTAGCCATCCACATCCAGCCAGTATGAGGGGAAAGAACATGGAGGGTAATGTGGAGATGGGTTTCGTCAGCTAATCCTGAAGGTGACCTATATTACTTCCACTTAGCTGTGTTGT
Source organism: Halichoerus grypus (assembly GCF_964656455.1). NCBI lineage: Eukaryota > Metazoa > Chordata > Mammalia > Carnivora > Phocidae > Halichoerus > Halichoerus grypus. The sequence goes on from NC_135718.1 coordinate 109,875,806, forward strand.
GGTCATATGGCTATTTTAACAGGATCGGGAGGAAAATAATCTATTCGTTGTTCCCAGGACAAAAAAGAGAACAGCTAGCCAATCTTTGTCTAAGGAGGCTGGACCCCAGGAGCCAGGGTTTCAACCTTGATAAAAATCCTGGTGCATAAATATGACATTGGAGCAGAGAAATCACCTCCCTTTGGGGGACCATGCTTTCTTTTTTTTTTTTTTTTTTAAAGATTTTATTTATTTATTTGACAGAGACAGAGATAGCGAGAGCAGGAACACAAGCAGCGGGAGTGGGAGAGGGAGAAGCAGGCTTCCCCTCGAGGAGGGAGCCCGATGTGGGACTCGATCCCAGACCCCTGGGATCATGACCTGAGCTGAAGGCAGACGCTTAATGACTGAGCCATCCAGGCGCCCTGTGGGGGACCATGCTTTCACGGACAATTATTTACTAGCAGTGACTTGTGTGGACTAATAACCAGAGGAGTTCCCCTAATGCTCTGTGCCTTATGTGATCTTAGTGAAAGTAACATCAATAATGAATTGTTTGACTTTTCCTCTATTCAGGGAGAAGGAAGATTTTTTTTCTTTTAAAGATTTTATTTATTTATTTATTTGACAGAGAGACTGCGGGCGCCTGGGTGGCTCAGTTGGTTAAGCAACTGCCTTCGGCTCAGGTCATGATCCTGGAGTCCCTGGATCGAGTCCCGCATCCGGCTCCCTGCTCAGCAGGGAGTCTGCTTCTCCCTCTGACCCTCCCCCCTCTCATGTACTCGCTCTCTCTCAAATAAATAAATAAAATCTTTAAAAAAAATAAAAATAAAAAAAATAAATTGACAGAGAGACTGCAAGAGAGGGAACACAAGCAGGGGGAGTGGGAGAGGGAGAAGCAGGCTTCCCGCGGAGCAGGGAGCCCGATGTGGGGCTCGATCCCAGGACCCTGGGACCATGACCTGAGCTGAAGGCAGATGCTTAACGACTGAGCCACCCAGGCACCCCGAGAAGGAAGATTAAATCTGATTCAAAGGATGTTTTACTTATGGCTTCATATCAAACAACCACAGAATGTCAGTGGCTTACTGCACCTAGCTTTCTCTACTACACATTGGTGGGTGGGCTGAAATGTATCTGATTTAGGCTGGGCTCGGCCCTATGCTGCGGGGTGTGCACAGGTCTGCTCCATGTGTCTCTCATTCTACTTGGACTGGCAGCATGTTCTCCTCATGGAAAAAGGCAGAAATGCAAAAGGAGAAACAGAAACAGAAACACAGGCTTCTGCTTAAGTCCTAAATTCAAAACTGGCCCACCGTCACTTCTCTCATATTTCCCTCGTATTTCATTGGTCACAGCAAGTCATAGGACCAGTCTCAACATCCATGGAGTAAGGAAGTATACTCCACCCATGGAGATGGGGAAAGGAAAGAGTGACTACCTACTTATTAATAACTTAATCTATGACAGAGAAATGAAGTAAAGTTTGTATATTATCTGGAGTTAAGATTATATCTACTACTTAAAGGAAAATCAAGTAAGAAAGCCTGGGAACCCACACCAGAAGCAGCACAAACTTTTGGTGTCTCTTTCTTCACAATAAAGATGGAACAGACAGCGGGCCTCGGGAAGAACTGGAACAACGGCCCATGGCCATGCAAGATAAAATGGCGTGTCTACTGAATGGGCCTCTTCTGTTCCCCTGATGAGCACGTGTCTGCTGTCCGTGGTGCTTTCTCTGAATGCCCTGAAAGAAAGGGTCTCTCTGAGTCGCCATCCAGTATTGGCAACATAGGCCGTGTCTCCTCCTCATCCATTTCATGACTTATTGAACTTCCTTGGATATGAGCTCCTATCACTAACCCTGCCAGTTGGGATACACGACAGTCTGTATAAAGAATTGTCCTTGGATGATTTCCTCAAAGGGAAGTATTGGATGTAGCCGAGATAAAAAGGTTATGGGTTTTCTGAACATTCTCATCCATTCATTCCTTTTTGAAACATTTCATCAGACATCTGAAAATATAAAGACATAGAAACTGTACTGTAGGAAAATATAGTTTAATGAGAGAGAGAGAAATATAAATAAAATAAAATAAAATAAAATAAAACTGTGTTTCTTCAATCTGTAATATGAATATTTTTTCACATTTTAATGTTTCTAAAATATGGAAGCATCTTATAATTGATATCAATGCAACTTTCTGGCATTAGGCAATAAGGTATGATGTTGTGTATGTATATAGAGCTTTTTATCAAAGCTATCAGTTTATTGCATTGTAATCTTGGCTAAATTATTTATATTGGTAGCACAGTCTGTGGTTTGAATTTTAATTTTTTTAACCATTTTTAAAAAGATTTTTATTTATTTATTTGACAGAGAGAAAGAGAGCACAAGCAAGGGGAATGGCAGGCAGAGGGAGAGGAAGAAGTAGGCTCCTTGCTGAGCAAGGAGCCTGAAGTGGGTCTTGATCCCAGGACCCTGGGATCATGACCCGAGCTGAAGGTAGACACTTAACTGACTGAGCCACCCAGGTGCTCTGTGAATTTTAATTTAAATCCCGGTTTTTTACTTGAAATTAAAAAAAAAAAAAAACTTACCTATGATGAATATTAAGATAAGAAAGTATAACATACCAAAATATTTAATTATTGAAAGAGGGAACTGCCAAATCTCCCAGAATATATTATGGATTATACAAAATTAGGAAGATTTGGTGTGATCAACTGATAGTATAGTGAAGAACCATCCTTTAGGTGCTCATATTTGTCGAAATCTTCCAACTTACTTTCAATAGGAACTTTTAAATTCATGTGATATTTAATTCATTAAAAAAAGAGAAAATTATGAATTTAGCCAGTAGGAAATGCACATAACAACATGTTCTTTGATAAGCCTTAAATTTATACTGTCATCCCTAAATATACTGATAAAGTAGAGATCATGAGCACAAACTATGGAAACAGTGTCACTGCTGAGATGCCTCACTACCGATTATCAAGGGTGATTCATTTATTTTTAAAAAACATGGATTTATTCATTTTAGAGAGAAAGAGGGAGAGAGAGCATGTGCACACAAGCAGGGTGAAGAGCAGAGGGAGACAGAGAATCTTAAGCAGGCTCCATGCCCAGCATGGAGCCCCACTTGGGGCTCGGTCTCACAACCCTGGGATCATGACCTGAGCTGAAATCAAGAGTCAGAGGCTCAACCAACTGGGCTGCCCAGGTGCTTTTATCAAGGGTGACTTAGAAGAAATCTTAAACTTTAGAGTAAAGAAGTTTTAAACTCAAAATTGAGTGAAGACTCAGATAAGGCTAGTAGGAAGGGATGAAACCTGAATGAACTTTAAGGATGAACAGCAGTTAGCTGAAGAAATACATAGAGCAAGGGCATTCTCTGCAGGGGTGATAGAATATGTGAAGAAGGGAAGATGTGGTAGAGGGAAACTGCGGGGTCACTAAGGTAGTTCTGTTTAACTCAAATATATGCAAATGAAATGGTGGAGAGAGCTGGAAAGAGGGAAGGGGTCAGAGCAAGAAAGATCGTTCCTCCCATGTTTAGGGTTTGGAATTTATAAGGAACGTACTGGTGGAGCCATTTAAAGCTTTATGTCAGCGAGTAAAGTGATCAGATCTGGTTTCAGAAAGGTCACTCAGGAAAGACTGTGGATAATGGATCAGGCTAGACCTCTCACACTCTAGAGGGGGACTGGCAGTAAAAGGCCCAGTTAGGAAATTGTACATGAGGGCCTAACCCAGGGCAGTGACGGGACTGGAATGGAAGGTGCACATCTGAGGAATATGAAGAAGACAGCGTAACCAACATGTGCCGATGAGATGGAAGGATAGAGAAGGCTCCAGAATAGCTTGGGTAAATGGGGGGATGGTGATGACATTCACCCAAAATAGGGAGAAAAGGAGATAGAAATGATGAGCTTGGGTGTTGACCTATTCGAGGTATCTAGGAAACATCCAAGGGGAGACAGCCCCAGTTACAAGAACATAAGAGAGTGCGTTATTCCCGTGTGTTACAAAACCACAGCCACACTTGGCATATTTCAATTCTAGTTGCCTTCTCCCATATGCACCTCATACCAAAAAAATGTGCTTTTCTGAGGAGGTCTAGAGACAGGCCATGACAAAAAGATCAGGTGTTAGGCACCCAGAATTTTCCGTGTGAACATAATTGGAACTTCATTATGAAAATATGGAAAAACCGATAGCCCAAACCTAGAGTATTTTAATGAAACTAGATGAGGTGAAATTTGACTTTCTAATCAAAATTCCATATGATAGTTCTAGGGGAACTGAGACCTCAAAAATTGCAAAAAGTAGGCTTAAGATGAAAAGACAAAAGTATTCTTACCCTCAGAGATAGTCAATTTATAGACCTAGGGTTGCAAAGATAAAATACAGGATGTTAAGTGAATTTCAGATATTAAAAAAATATATGAATGTTTTTAGTGTGTCCAAAATATTGCACGGGACATACTTAACATTAAAAAATTACATGTGGTTCATCTGAAATTTAAATTTAATGGTGTGTTCTGTATTCTTATTTGCTAAATTTGACAACCCTATAATAGGCATTCATTTTATGATGAAAATACAAAGTCTAGGGGCACCTGGGTGGCTCAGATGGTTAAGTGTCTGCCTTCAGCTCGGGTCATGATCCCAGGGTCCTGGGATCGAGCCCTCCGGCTCCTGGCTCAGTGGGGAGCCTGCTTCTCCCTCTGCTTCTCCCCCTGCTCGTGCTCTCTCTCTGTATATCTCTGTGTCTTGAATGAATGAATAAAATCTTAAAAAAAAAAAAAATCTAGTAGCTGTATTAGGTTCCTATTGGTGCTGTAACAAATTGCCATAAATGTAGTGCTTACAACAACACAAATTTATTATCTTGTAGTTCTGGAAGTCAGAATTATGAAATGGGTTTCACTGGGCTAAAATCAAGGTGTCTTCAGGCCTACATTGGTTCTGGAGGCTAAGGGAGAATTCATTCCCTTGTCTTTTCAAGCTTCTAGAAGCTTCTTACCTTCTTTGGCTTTCAGCCTCTTCCTCTGTCTTCAAAATCATCAATGTCACATGTTCCCATCTCTTTTTCTGACTTTTCTGCCTCTCTCTTATAAAGACTCTGTGTTTACAGTAAGCCCACTTGGATAATCCAGGATCATCTCCCCATTTTGTGATCCTTAAATTAATTGCATCTGCAAAATTCCTTTTGCCATATAAGTCAATATTTTCACAAATTCCAGGCATTAGGACATGGGCATCATTAGGGCTATTATTCTGCCTAAAACAGCAGCTTTCCAAAAATATTAGACTCATGGATGTCAATTCTACAATAGGCTAACTTTTTATATCCTGTGTTATATGCCCTCTCCAGTTTTCTGAGATTTTTCATTGGTTTTGTCTGCCAGCCCTAGGATAGGAATCTATAAAGTAGCAAGCACAGCGGTAACATACTTCAATTCTTCCTGGGCTGAGAGTGAGCAAATCCAACTCTGCTAAGGTAGAGGATGGTCTTGAGTTATAATGGAGGGGATGAGATGAGGGGTGGGGTTGATGGAGAACAGATTATTTTAAAGATGCCCTGGAGCTCCCTTTTGGATGTTGCCAAAGCTATGACATTAGAAGGCAGAGGGATGTTACTAGAAGGAATTTTGATGAATAATTCTCTTGGTTTTGCTTAACCTTTTCTCTAAAGAAGCATCAAAGAAGAATGTGGATAAAGTAACTAAAAGGCTGGTGACTTAGTCCATGTGGACTGCTATAACAAAATACCAGACTGGGGGGCTTATAAACAACAGACATTTAGTTCTCACTGTTCAGGATGCTGGAAGTCCAAGGTCAGGGTGCCACCTCGACTGAGTGAGGGTCCTTTTCTGGGTGTCAGACTTCTCACTGTGTCCTCACATGGTGGGAGGGGCTAAGGCTCAGTGATGGGGGGAGGGAGGTCCCTTTTATAAGGCACCAATCCAATTCATGAGGGCTCCAATCTTACGACCTACTCACCTCCCATGGGCCCCATCTCCTAATACCATCACACTGGGGACCAAGATTTCAACAGAAGAATCTGGGTGGGGTGGGGTGGGACACCGACATCCAAACCATCGCAGCTGTGGCAGAAGGATGCCAAAGTAACTGAGGAATCTGATCCCTTCGACCAACTGGACAGTTTCCCCAGCTAGCTGAAAATACGTCCAATATCATCTGGTGTCAGATAGAAAAAAAAATAGTTATTTGCTCTTGCTTTATCACTGATTATGACCACATATGGTTCTATTAAATCCCTGTTATATGATAGGTATTATGCCAGATAAATTTCACCTACATTATTTTCTTTAGTCCTCATAACTGTCTTTCAAGGTAGATAGTACATTCACCAGTTAAGCAGACGCTGAGGAGCAGAGAGATTAGCCTGCTTGTCCAGGGTGCTAACAAGCTTAATGTCAGAGTCAGATTTAGCCGCTGGTATGTTCATACCCCAAGCCACTTTTATCCACTGTGTCATGTTTCTGGGATGTTGTCACACATTGTTTTAAGAGCTGTTAAAAGGAGCAAAGAAGGGGGCGTCTTGGTGGCTCAGTTGATTAAGCGTCTGCCTCTGGCTCAGGTCATGATCCCGGAGTCTTGGGTTGAGCCCCATGTTGGGCTCCCTGCTCAGCAGGGAGTCTGCTTGTCCCTCTCCCTCTGCCCTCCCACCACCCCCCACTCATGCTCTCTCTTTCTCCCTCTCTCAAGTTAAAAAAAAAAAAAAGGAACAAAGAAAAACCAATTGGGGTGTTGTAACTGGGAGAAAGTCCCCTTGGTCACTTACCAATTTCTTTAAGCTACATGAAAACAGCCACATAGCATTTACTTAACAAAGATAATTATGTCCCTTTCTAGAAGGGTAAGCACCTTGTTTTCCATTTTCTTCATAGCCCATCCTCTCTTTTCCCCATATAGCTTAATGTCTGTTTCACAAGAAGATTATACTGAAGTAGTACATTGTAAATGTTAAGGCATATTTCGGTTTTCTCTGGAAGAGACATGAATTCCTGGCTCTCCTTCATGTTTCTCTTTTGTTCTTTGTACAGTGAAGCTCCAGGGGAGCTTTCTTTTTTTTCCACTAGGATTTCACTGTCCTAAGGCACTCAGGGTTTGGAAATCCCGAACGCCAGTGAGCCATGAAAGGCGTTGGCCCATGGTCAGACCCAACCCAATGACATCAACTGAGACAATCTCGCTCTGCTGCAAATATGTTTTTCTGAACACACCCAAATCCCAAAGATTTTCGTCTTCTCTGAGCTCCCTAACATCTGCTTTGTCAAAAAAACAAGCTATTACAGAGAAACGAACCCAGTCTAAACGATTCCCAGAGACTCCTCTTGGGGACAGTGTTCTTCCTTCTAACAGAATATCAAGAGGCGATGGGTCTCAAGATCATTCATGGACATTCTCTTTGTTAAAGATTTTCAAAGCCATCGGTTTCTGTTGAAGAATCCAGAGAAGTAGAACCAGGTACTGTGCTCTCCTAGTTTGGCACATGAAGGATCCTTTAGATGCAAATGACCCAGAAATAACATGAAGTGTTTCGAAACAAACTCAGTGCCTAGGTGGCTCAGTCGGTTAAGCGTCTGCCTTCAGCTCAGGCTGTGATCCTGGGGTCCTGAGACTGAGCTCTGAGTGGGGCTTCCTGCTCAGCGGGGAGTCTGCTTCTCCCTCTCCCCGTCCTCGCCCGCCCCCCCCCCGCTTGTGCTCTCTCTTGCTATCTCTCTCAAATAAATAAAAATAAAGTCTTAAGAAAAAAAAGAAACAAACTCAGTGATTTCTTTTCCATTCTTGACTTTCAGTTTTCTTTTCTAAGTAGCTGCATCATCTGCAGGCAGCGAGGGACAGCAGGTTGAACCTCGGCACCCTATCAACACAGAAACAGCACCAGGTGGCCTCAGGCGCCCCTGGGGTTCGGTCCCAGCACTGTCCCTCACTAACAGTGTCACCCCAGGTAGATGACTGGACTTCAAAAATCTCCCGATCTCTCAATTGTGGCTTAATAATACTCTTCTTGGGATGCTAATATGAAGATATAATAAAATAATATATGTAGAGTGCCTGGTATGCAAAATATATAGTAGTAGCTACTCATTTGTTTTCCTTTTTCCTCCTCGGCATCTAGAACGTAGTTGGCCTTTTATGTATTTATTTATTTTTTTTTAAAGATTATTTATTTATTTATTTGAGAGAGAGAGAATGAGAGACAGAGAGCATGAGAGCGGGGAGGGTCAGAGGGAGAAGCCGACTCCCCGCTGAGCAGGGAGCCCGATGCAGGACTCGATCCCGGGACTCCAGGACCATGACCCGAGCTGAAGGCAGTCGCTTAACCAACTGAGCCACCCAGGCGCCCCACGTAGTTGGCCTTTTAATCAATTTTGGACGTAAGGAAGGAAAGAAGGGAAGAAGGAAGACGATGCCTAGAGTCACTGAAGCTTCTTTCTCTTCCCCAAAGTGCCTTCTCCCTCCCAAGCAATCACTGAGCTCTTCACTTTCTCCGCCTTGCTTTGCCCATGCTGGTCCTGTTTGCCGTCCACCAGATTTTCTACCTCTTGATCACGAGGAACTCACAAATGTTCCTTGAACTCCTCTGCCCCAACCGCTCAGCAGGTACTGCAGAGAATATAAAAATAAATAGGGTGAAGTCCCTCTCTTCAAATCACTTACTGCTTACTGCTCAAGAGAAGGTACAAGACATAGAACTGTAATATAAGGGAGGGAAAACACCATGTAATCTAAGAATCTGCTTAAATACTACGGGAGAGAGAGAGGAAAGGGCTTCATACGGGCCGCAGTGTTTGTGCTGATCTTAAGTGGCATTTAAAAAAAAATATTTTATTTATTCATTTGAGAGAGAGCACGGAGAGGCAGAGGGAGAAGCAGGCTCTCCGCTGAGCAGGGAGCCCGATGTGGGGCTCGATCCCAGGACCCTGGGATCACGACCTGAGCTAAGGCAGATGCTTAACTGACTGAGCCACCCAGATGCCCCTTAAGTGGCACTTGAACTTGTAGAAAAGAAGCCTAATGATATCCAGGAAGGGAATCAGCCAAAGCAGATGCATGCAGAATGAAGAGGCTAACACAACCACAGTGACATAGCAACTGCTAGCAACCTCGCACTCACTATGCGTCAGACAGAGCTCTATTCTAAGTGCATTACGTGGACGATTTCATTTCATTATGAAAACGAACTGTGGTGATAAATGTTTATAGGCTCAAAATATCTTTGTTTCCATCTTGATTGAAATAAATATGCACCCAGAGGGCAGAGGCTCCAACAGAAGGAAACTGGAGCCAATGTGTTAGAACATTGGAGCTGTTAACCCGGGGATTTGAGAACACAGAGCGCTAAAAATCTTACCTACTTTTATTTTCATATGATAAACATAAAAAAGAAGACAAGAATATTGACCAGTCAGGTAGTTTAAATATATAAACACAGGGCCTGAAGAGACGGAAACAATTTTCTTATCAAATCTATACTAATCCTGTCTCTTGTCATTATAAAATTAGGTGGATTATTTATAAGAAGCTCCTGGTAGGAATCATCTGCTCTAACTGTAATAATCCTGACCTTTGAGTCTATGATGCTCATTTTAATTAAGAAATTATATTCATTGTTAGAGAACCCTGACTTTACTTACGAATTTTGTAATAACAACTGATTTTCTTACACTTAACCTGTGTAAAAGGCTGTCATATTCTCTCAGGTTTAGGAAAAATGTTTTTTTTTTTTTTTTTCTTGCAAAATTATACAAGTGAAAACTCAATGGTGATTATAGTAGAATTATCTTCAGTAGGCAAGGCGGCTATCCGGGCATTTCACCTGCGTGTGATTTCAGTAGTACCTTAGCCCCATGTTAAGGATGAGGGACTGAGATTGAGGTTCAAGGTGGGAGCCCTAAGAATATGTCTGGTCGAACTCCAACCAACTCCAGCTTTGCTTTAAAACCTGCTTCTGCCTTTGCTAGCCCCGAGGCCGGGCTTCTCAGCAGCTGCTCCCAGCCGGGACCAAGCACCACAGGGGTCATCAGGCAGACCCATTCCTGGGGGACACAGGGCTCCTCTGACAGCCGGCTTTCCCTTAAGGATGCTTGGTGGCCTTGCGGAACTTTCCTTACATTCCCTGTCACTCTTCCCTCCTTCTGTCGGTCACTGAGGGTCAGGTTTGTGTCATGGTCTAATGGCTCTTCCAATCTTCCCCACTTTCTCTTGCAGAAGTTTCCATGATTTAATCTTTGCTTATTTAGTTCTTTGGTGGTATCTGCTGCTCCGGGGACCTGGGCTGACACCTTGAGTGACTTACCCATAGTCACACGGCGATAAAGTGGCAAATCGTCAGGGACTCATGCCCAGGTTGGTGCCAGAATGGGGGAGGGAGCAGGGGGACACAAAGCCAGAAGAGTGATTACTAATAACACACATTCTATATAAATCTTGGTGGAGAAATTGGTCAGATTGCAGTCAGAAATTCTTAAAGGACCTTCTTTTAGAGACGGGATAGAGAAACACTATTTTGGATATTCTGTCTTTATGAGTTTCCTTTTGGAAGGTAAATGCCAGTACTGTAGTTCTTTAATTTTCTCACGCCATTTAGCAAACACTATAGCTGATGAGTAGGTATGTTCGAACCTCCGCTGTAACTGGTCAGAGAACAGACACGCGGGAGTTGGAAGTTTGGATACCCAGAGGGTAAGGATCAGACCTGGTAGGGGTGGGAAGAACTTTTCAAAAAGGTGGGGAGAGGTTCTTCCCTTCACTTTCGTGCCTCAAGCATGTCCGACGAGCCTTCCCAATCGACAGGAACTGAGTCCTGCGAAGCACTAAGGGTTAGGAGCGGGAAGTTCTGTTATAAAGTGTTGGGCTCCTTAAAATAGGCTTAGAGTCTAAAAATGGAGACCAAGAGCCCAAGTTATAGTTAAATTCCAACGCATGCTGGTTACCCTGAGAATTTACAAGACTGACACCAGTTCACTTTGGGCAAGAACATGAGGTTGGTGCTTAAGCAGGCTCTTCATGACTTTCTGGGTTCCTTCTAACTGGTGCTGATAACACTGACTTGCAATCAGAAGCTGTGTCACCCTAAGAAATATGCTAAACCTTTCTGAATCTCAGGTTTCTTCCCCCACATAAAGCGGGTAATTGTGAGGATTAAAAGAAATAAGGCAGAGGGGCCCCTGCGTGGCTCAGTTGGTTAACGGTCCGGCTCTTAATTTCAGCTCAGGTCATGATCTCAGGGTCATGAGATCGAGCCCTGTGCTGGGCTTCTCTCTCTCCCTCTGCCCCACCCCCTCCTGCTCGTGTGCACGTGCTCTCTTTCTCAAAACAAACAAACAAACAAACTAACTAATAAGGCAGAAATACAAAAAAAGAAAAGAGAAAAGAAAAGCTTTTGTTCTACTGACCCCTTTCCCCATTTTCCTCCTTTCCTCTCTCTCTCTCTCTGCTCCAGCCCACACTGGTCTTCCTGCTCTTCCTCAAATTGCTCAGCCCATTGGTGCCACAGGGCCTTTACACATGCCTGTTACTTTGCACGAAATATTCTTCTCTATGTTTGCATGGCTTCCTCTTCCCCACCATGCAGTTCTCTTTTAAAATTTCTCCTTGGAGTAGTCTGCTTGGACTTTACTATCTAAAATAGGAATCATTCACTCCCCGCTGTCTCTTTCTTTAGCCTAATTTCATTTTCTTCATAACTGTCATCATGAAAAGAAGTTTATATAATTTATGTATTTATATACTTAACTTGGCTAGCTCTCCCATTAGCTGGAACCTCCAAGGGGTAGGGTGTTTTTGTTGCTGCAGTTGTTGTTCACGGCTGAATCCCCCTGGCATAGGACAGGGCCTGGCACAGGGAAGACATCATTAAAAATTGTTGCATGAATGAACAAATGAGTGAGTAAAATGAATGTGCTTAGCTCCAAGTAGATCTTGTGAAAATACTAGCTCTTTCCAGTCTGCTGTCCCATTAAAGAGTAGCAAGAATTATTAATTCAGCAGTTTTCCAGGCATATGTGCATTTCAAAGGGGGTGTGTAAGAGGCAATGTCGAATGTCATAACCCCGTAGGATGACTGTTAAATGCTAGAGTCCAGAGCCGGTGTCGAATAGACGTTTTTGAGCAGGGGTATTAACCCTTGTCTTTACGCAGCAGCTAATGGTTTAGCTGTGTCAACACTAAACATGATACAAGATGACAATTTTAATTTTAACCGACCCTGGAGAACAGTGAAGGTTCAGAAATCTCCCTTCCCTTCGTGTTCTGGAAAATGGCTTACCGCAAAAACCATCCTTCCTCATATGACTTAGATAAGACTCACGGATGTCCCCCGGTTTACCCATGACAAGGCCAGACACAGTCCCTTCAAATTCCCATTCTTGGCCTCATAAATAATTAGCTGAACAGCCTGTCCCCATTGATCAATAGACACAAAATACTTATTATTTCGATCGTGTGCTTCTCTCCTTTCCCCAAGTGCCTGAGCTTTGCGCCTCATTGTATCCTTCCAAGAATCAGCTGGGCTCTGGGGAAAACTTTCTGTGACCTGCTATTTGATCCTGCCACCCTTTCATCCCATGTTCCCACACTCAGTTCTTTCCAGCCCTGTTTCTGACTCTCTATAGAAAGCCCCCCTCAGCCTTGTTCCTGAGACTTCCACAGGTCTCAGGATCACAGGGCTCTCCTTATTGCAATATTCTCCCCTTCTCCCTCGGGAAGAGTGCCCCCCCTCTCCCCAGCAATAATCCTTTCTGAATGAAGTTTCTCCTTACTGAGTCTGGATTTGTCATTATTTAACAGAAGAATAAAAATATTGCTTTTTGATAATGGGCTATGGGGGGAAGGGCTAGGATCAAACAAATTAGCTCAGACAATACAGTGCCTTATTATGACACCGCTCTTACACTTTGGATTCTTTAGCTACTTTTTTTTTTTAAATACCAGCTTCCACCAGTCTCCACACCAGACCATTTTTATTTTTTTAAAGATTTATTTATTTATTTGAGAAAGAAAGCGAGCAGGGGGTGGGACAGAGGGAGAGAGAATCCTGAAGCAGACTCCCTGCTGAGCAGGGAGCTGCACACGGGGCTTGATCCCAGGACCCCGGGATCATGACCTGAGCCGAAATCAAGAGTCGGGCGCTTAACCGAGTGAGCCACCTAGGCGCCCCGAGATTCTTTAGTTACTTTAATAGTCTTTATATCCCAGGTTGCTGTGACGATTCAAGATCTAAGCAAGGAGCATCATTGACACTTTCCTTCTCTGACCCCCGCCCCCCTCCCGCCCCCAGTCCATAATGACGTCCTTGGGTTTGACCTTCGGAGTATGTTCGCTACCCCCATCTCCGCAGCCGCTGCTCTCGCCCGGGTTACTCTGCTCCCCAACCCCCTCACGTGTCTTTTTGCCCCACTCAGTCTGAGGTCGCCCCGAGAGCAACTGTCCTAAACAGCAAATCCGAGCAGGTCACTGTACTGTGCTCAGTACTATGGGGCAGTATAAATTTTTTTGAGTATAATTTAGATGTTTTTTCCCCTTAGAATTTTTTCCTTTTCTCCATTTGAAGAAGGGGGTAGCTCTGGGATTCTTGGCGTAAGGAGATGTTTGTGGCATGGCTCCCTGTATTTTTGTTTTTGTTTTTCCAAACTCCCATAGAAGAGATCCTGTGACATATTCTGGCAGCTTTGAGGACAGAGGAAGTGTCTGTGAGGAAAACTCGGTGAAGGATCCCCTCCCACTCCCACCTTGGACAAAGGAAAATATAATAAAAGACTCTAGAAGTGGGGCGCCTGGGTGGCTCAGGTGATTAAGCGTCTGCCTTCAGCTCAGGTCATGATCCCAAGGTCCTGGGATCGAGTCCCACATTGGGCTCCTTGCTCAGCGGAGAGCCTGCCTCTCCTTCCCCCTCTGCCCTTTCCTCCTGCTTGTGCTCTCTCTCTTGCTCTGCTGTCTCTCTCACTCTCCAAAAGAAAAAAAAAAAAAGACCCTGAAAGAGGTGATAGAGGTTTGGGGATTCCAAAATCCCCAGGGCACCTGAGCTGGGCTCTACAGCAGAGAGCTGGTACCCAAGGGCTCGTGCCAAAGGAGCCCCTGAGCAAAGCCAAGGCCAGCGGGCGGCGCGGCGTTGTTGTCAAGAACAAAATGGTGCCCTGCAAGGAGTATATGGATCTGGAGTCAGAACGACTTGGATTCCAGAGAAGCTCTTCCACGTATCACCTCTAAAATATTATTTCGTCTCTATGAACTTCAACTTCTTCACAGGTAAATAGAAATCATGGTAAAAAAGAAAGTAATGTTGTTATAGGAGATTTATCAGAAAAATACACAACTTAATGTGTGGCATAAACTAGGCACATAATAAATATGAATTTCCATTCCTCTCTCAGGAATATGAAATGTGGTTTAAATCAATGTGAACATGACTGTGTTCCACTGAGCATATCATAGGAGAGTGCTGTTGGTATAAATCTTTTTCAGCAGAGAAACGCAGTAAGGCCTTATTAGATCTGTGTCATCTATGAGCAATTCTGCATTTGGTCTTTCAAGTGGGGATGAAGACACCCACCAGTTAAATGAATCCACAAGGACACCTGCACCATCCATGCATTGACTCTTCTTGATGTGGAATCTCCCACAGTTTCTCTCTCTCGTATCACCCAGTCTTTGGGATTGGGTGCCCATTTGTGTTAAGCCTTTATTATTCTCTGAGTCCCGGCATTTTTAATGCCTTTTAGACATGGAGGCATGAGTTTTGAGTGATGCTTTAGCATTATTCATGCAATATGGTTTCTTTTTATTCCGATTTCAGTTGGAAAGCTGCTCTATTTGTTTGTCATGCAAGCACAGACTGGCCGCACAGAAATTTCTGTTGGCCAAATGCAGCAATGCCTTATATTTTTGTGCTCAGCGTTTTGGTATTTAATAATCCCTTCATACTCAACTTCTTATGCTATATAGTGATTTTACTTTTAAGAATTCATTTTCTACCAGTAGTGGTTTTCAATATGGAATGCAAAATATTGATTTATTTAACCTCATACATTGTGTATATATTCTACACTTGTAGTCTAAAAATAATTTAAAGTCAATGCTTTGATCAGATCCCAAAGTAATCATGATTAGCTCATAAGTGTTAAATGTCCAGAGTGTCTCAACTTGGAGTATGCAAAAGGCAACTATACCCTCAGCCTAATTAAATCATGATGATTCACCAACATAGGGCAGGTTTCAATATATATGATGAAATTTAGTAAAGCTTTTCCATGGCTGCTCATAGGTCTCCTATCCACTTAAGTATAGACTATTGAAGAGTATGATATCTGGCTGCCTTAAATAGTCACATGGAGACAGTATTTTTTGATCTGTCATGTGCTTTATTCTGAAAGATGATATTACAAATGGAATATAATTGAGAGAATAGACTAGAATTAAGCAAACCCAGATTTTTAAAGTCTACTGAGAGACCAGAAAACTACAGCTAGTAGTTAATTCTATGCTAACACGACATTCAAGTTGTACATGGATTATTTTCATAAGAATTAAGCTGCTTTTGGGGGCACCCGGCTGGCTCAGTTGGTCAAGTGTCCGACTCTTGATTTCAGTTCAAGTCATGATCTTAGGGTCGTGAAATCGAGCCCTGTGTCAGGCTCCATGCTCAGTGGGGAGTTTGCTTGAGATTCTCCCTCCTTCACCAAATGTATAAATAAATAAATAAACAAACAAATAAATAAATAAATAATTGAAATATTTAAAATATTTTTTAAAAAAATAATTAAATTGCTCTGGATCAATTATGAGTTGCCGTTCAATCCACCACATCTATGAAAAGCTTTTAGAAATAGTTGAACGTGAAAGAATCCATTCCACTGCTGTTGGGGTCCTGGCCCAAATGAAACGTTGTGGAGGAGTGTCTCCTTGAAGAACTTTGGAAGCCTCCAGGATTACTTGCTCTGGTTGCTACTTCAGGAATGCCAAAGAGGGCTGGGAGGGAAGGCCTGTGTGTGGCCACCGTGTGCACAGAATCATGCTATGCATAATGGGATGGTGTAGCCTTGGATTCCAGCTTCATACGGTCAGGAGCAGATGGAATCTCATGATGTAAATGGTTGTGTTCAAAAAGCCTAGGCGTCCAGCTGGCCCAACTTAAATCATACATGCTTCCTGGGATGAACACATAGAAGGAAGTGAGGTGGCTTTGTGATTACTATTATTATTAAATATTTATTTATTTATTTGAGAGTGAGAGAGAGAGCATGGGCATGGAGGGAGGGGCAGAAGGAGAGGGAGAGAAAGAGAAGCAGACTCCCCGCTGAACTCAGAGGAGGCACGGGGCTCGATCTCCCGACCCTGAGATCATGACCTGAGCCAAAATCGGGAGTTGGACACTCAACCGACTGAACCGCCCAGGTGCCTGTCAGGTGGATTTGAGATTATTGAAGCATTTTTGTTTTTTTCAGAAGGCATTTAGCTTTTGTGTCCATTTCCTATTTCCCTTATTCCCTATAAGACACCTTCATTAGGTGAAACCAAGTGTTCATTCTGTTTCTTCCTCATGAGGGGGAGCCTATTTTCTTAGTTATTATCTGGCCCTTGGATCAGAATTGACATATGAATTTAGCTAAATAAGCCATAGATTGGCCTTAGCAATGATTTAGAGAGAGATAAATAACGTGCATTTAAATAAAACATCGTGCAAAGTAATTCTGCTCGTGTACCATATTTTGCTTTATCTTATGTCAACGTATCTAAGCTGGAACTGTGTTTCCCAGAATTTCCTTCACTGCGTGGTTCCAGGCTAGTGTGGGTCACAGAGACATGTTGCACATGATTTGGAAGATGGAAATAACAACAGTGTATTATTGTTATGCTCAGATGATTGGTGTAGCTTCCACCCATGTTCCTGGATCTGCCGGCTCATCTTCTCTGCATGGGACCACTGAGGACATCTCCACCTCCTGCCAGACTCATCCTCAGACTCATCCTTTAGCGTCTACTCCTGGACCAAGTGCATGTTTAGCTCTGTAGGGAAGAGTGCTGGCTCCTTCTATAGGGTCACTCACATCATTGAAGTTGGTGGCTTTACATCTGGAAAAGATCAACATGGGTCCCAGCTTTTCTTATGGGTTCTGATGTGTCAGTGTTCTCCCTCTCCCTCACTTTACAATTCTCTTTCCTTCCTGTCTGTCTGTCCTGCTGACCACAGATCCAGCAAGAGCTGTGGAATCACAGCAGAAAGTTTGCCCAATGCCCATAGTAGTGAGGTCAAATCTCTCCGATAATTTCCGATTATATCCATAACATCCTAGTGGTTTTGCTTCTCTGATCAAACCAGGACAAAGTTGGGGTTTGTTTTGGTGACCACAAGTGTGCAAGGCAGAATTTCTTTTCCTAGGAAAGTTTAGGTCACAAGAAGTTACAAACAAGAAACTATATTGTTGCGACAAGTCTGCTAAAAGGGAAGCTGGTAGGAAATGTCACAAGAAGCTGAATATAAAGAAGAACATGGTTTACCAATTTTGATGACTTTCAAGATTTCTTTTTCTATATATTTATAATCTTGCTATGTCTGCTAGTAGGCTCATAGGGGAATAATTCTATAGGAATGGAAATTCTTGACTGAATCTGTGATAACAAGACACAGGCTAGAGAACAACATGCATCAACTTTGATCTACGAGTGAAACTGAAGGATTGAATTGGGTGGTGTTGGAAGCTTGGACTTCGGCATGAAGCCGAATTGTAATTAAACATTTATTGTTTTGCAACTGGAGCAGGTCACTTGACCTCTCAGAGCCTTAGGTTTGCTATATGTAACATTCTGCTTATTCTGGAATTGTTGTGAGAGCTAAAGGAAATAATGTATCAAGTCCAAGCAAGTGCACAGATGACAGCAGGATTTGCCATGTCCTATTATCGGTGCACGTGTCTCATCTCTCTCTTTTTTTAAAGATTTATTTATTTTGGAGAGAGGGAGTGTGAGACAGCAAGCGAGCGCATGAGCAGGGAAGGGGCAGAGGGAAAGAATCTCAAACAGACTTCCCATTGAGCCCGGAGCCCGATGTGGGGCTGATCTCACAACCCCGAGATCAAGACCTGAGCTGAAATCAAGAGTTGGACGCTTAACCCACTGAGCCACCCGGGCGCCCCTCTCATCTCTTTTTTTACTTGAAAATATCCTTGAGGCATGACTGTGTCTTTTTCTTTTCTTTCTTTCTTAATTTTTTTAATTTATTTTTTTTCATTATGTTCAGTTAGCCACCGTGTAGTACCTCATTAGTTTGTGATGTAGCGTTCAATGATTCATTAGTTACAGATAACACCCAGTGCTCATGGTGCCTGGTAATGTGTGAGGCTCTCGGTAACGGGCGTGTAGCTCACGCTTGATCTTATTTGTGCTGCAAGTGAATGCATATCCAGAGGCACATATTTGTGGAGGCAGCATATCTAGACCTGGTGTTTATTAGATCTTCTTTTCTAAGGTTCAAAGTAGATAAGACTGGTCACTATGTTTAGAAATTCAGGAGTATTAAATGGGTGGACGTCTGACAATCACGACGCCCGGTTTAACGTCTAAGTTAAGGAGTTCTTGTTTGCAGATCGTAGAAGGCCCGACACATGCAGTTTTGACTGCGCACCAGTGGATGTCACCCTTGGAACACACAAATGTGCTCCCGGGCCCTCTTTGGAAAGGCAAGACAGACGCTCCGCAGATAAACGTTTGTTTCTTTCTCCCTGGTGTGGGAGGTGATGTTGGTCTCCAGATGTCATCCATCATCCTGGAGCCCTGCAAGCTGAATCTTCATCCAAGGGTAGAAAGAGGAATTGTGGAATGTTCTGCGACGCATGCTTTTATCTATAGGAATGGTGTTCATTGATTGATGGAATTTGGGGAATGCTTCTCAGTGAATTGATATCATTTAAAAATGGTTGGCTGTAATGGTGGTTGCCTCTTGGCAATTCAGGCACAGGAATGGGAAAGAGATTTGCTTTTCACTTTTGTATCTGATGTTTGTGATTTTGTTTGTACTTTGTTAATAGAGATGAACAGTAATAAAATAATATTTGGCAAAATCTTGGTAGCGTCCTCTTTCTTGGAATTGTTTGTCTTATTACTGACTAAAGAAATTTCTATTTTGAAAAAAAAAAAACAAACAACCCTGATAATACTCCCTGTTACTGATTTCCATTCAAATTGGTTTCTCATTTGGACATTAATTCATACTCATTTATTTACATTTTTATCATGCACTATCTATCTGTTGTTTGTTAACAGGTGCTGAGGTACACTGACAAATAAAAAGGCATACATTTTTAGGGGCGCCTGGGTGGCTCAGCTGGTTAAGGGTCTGCCTTCGGTTCAGGTCATGATCCTGGGGTCCTGGGATGGAGCCCCGCATCGGGCTTCCTGCTCCGCGGAAAGCCTGCTTCTCCCTTCCTCTATGCACCACCCTCTTCCCCCCGCTCTCTCTCTCACTCTGCTCTCTCTCTCTCAAATAAATAAATAAAAATTAAAACAAAAACCATAAGTTTTTAAAAGAGGACTCTAATAAAGATTAAAGAAACATGTCATCTTCAAAATGATCCTTAACAGATTTATACTTTATAGGTAGATTTGCAAATAGGTAAGTTTACTATAAAATGAGCATATTTTGTAATTTTATAAGAGTACAGTGTAGTATGAACTTGACAAAATCAAGTGTTTTCTACTTGGGAGTGCAAATTGATACAGCCTGTTGTCAGAGCAATTTAGAGATCTGTCTCAGAAATGTCAGGAGTTATCATAATTTTTGACCCTGGAATTCTGCTTCTAGAAATCCTTTTTTTTTTTTTTTACTTATTTATTTGAGAGAGAGCGGATGAGCAAGTGCAAGCGGGAGGAGGGGCAGAGGAAGAGGGAGAGAATCCTCAAGCAGACTCCCCGCTAAGAGGGGAGCCAACAAGGGGCTCAATCCCAGGACCCTGAGATCATGACCTGAGTGGAATCCTAGGACCCTGAGATCATGACCTGAGTGGAATCCTAGGACCCTGAGATCATGACCTGAGTGGAAATCAAGAGTTGGCCACTTAGCCGAGTCACCCAGGCACCCTTAGAAATCATTCTTAAGTGACAAAGATGTACTTTTTTTTTTCTTAAAGATTTTATTTGTTTATTTGACAGACACAGCGAGAGAAGGAACACAAGCAGGGGGAGTGGGAGAGGGAGAAGCAGGCTCCCCGCGGAGCAAGGAGCCCGATGCGGGGCTCGATCTCAGGACCCTGGGATCACGACCAGAGCCGAAGGCAGATGCTTAACGACTGAGCCACCCAGGCGCCCCAAAGATGTACTTTAGAAGTATGTACAATAAACAACTATTTATGTTGAAGAAAAATAAGAAGAAAGAAGTAATCACCCCTTAGCAGAACAATGTGGCCAGGATTTGGCAGTTGACAAGGCCTAAGTACAGAGTTGCCTTGAATACCGCAAGCACCCCTTCCTCTTCGGGTTGCTTTGTATCACTTGTGCTACATGCAGAGTCCCAGGCAGGAGGATGTTAAAAGGGGAGTTCTCTTTACTTTGTTGTGTGTGGGGTCGACTAGATAAGGCACTGTGAGGCCCTGCAGTACTACACACAGTACGCGATACCCCACCATGCAGGCAGAGAGATGTATCTTAGGTAAAAAACTGACCCACTCTAATGACCTCATCTTAACTTCGTTGCATTTGCAAAGACCCTATTTCCAAATAAGGTCATTTCCACAGCTACTAGGGGTTAGGACTTCAACACATCTTTTGGGGACAAAATTCTATCTATAACTAATACTCTCTTCTTTTTCTTTATCCTTTCATTATCTTATTCTGTTTCATATTCTATAGTCTATTCCTTATTCCACTCTATACCATAATGTCCACACCCACCACTCTCACCACCTCCAAATTCTTTCCTATATTTATTTCATTAGGATTATTTCCATTATCCATACTCAGGTGACCAAGGTAAAATTTGAAATTTATAAGTGTAATGAAAAATGAAAAGATTGTGAAATGCTCTATTGAGTGGCATCCAGCCTGAGGTGGGACCTAAACACTTGATTTGACCTTACTTATACCATTTGTCCTTTCTGGATCTCAGCTTCCTCATGGGTAAAATGACCTTCAACTTCTCAGCCTGAAAATTAATAATATGTGTGAACAAACTAGCATTTCTGAAACAGAGGTCTTTGATTAGGGGCAGAGATTAAGACAGCCTAAAACAACCCTACTGTTTGGCACACTGGGGTCTCCAGATAAACTGTGGTGTATCCTCAATTCTCTATTGGAGCAGACATACCAACAATCTCTCTCTCTCTCTGAGTTTGGCTCACACTTCAAGGTTTCCTCCAACCCAGCATCTGAAAAAACCTCTAAAGAATAGAGGAACTCTGGAAGCTGCAGTTTGAAAGAGGCTACCAGGCCAACAGTCAAGTTCAATCTGTAGGTCTGGTCATTGTTTGTTGCATATCAAAGGATGCCTATTTTTCATCTCCATACCATGTTGCCAAAGAGGTAATCATGACGAAGTGTTATGCTATAAAGGACCAGCCCTACATCAAATGCGTGTCCTTCTTTGATCCAACGGAGCCAGATGATAGTTATTTTACTGTCAAGAGAGCAATGACAAAAGGCCAGCCAATGCTCAGCATTTGAGCTGGGTGTGTGTCAGCTGAGGACAGATGCATGTGTCTGTTCTAACTGGAGGGGAAGAGAGCTCAGTTTCATTTGTTCGGAATCCAGATGTAGCAACAGGGACTCAAAAATCAGTTTATGGGAATGAAGTTCCCAAGGTGTGAGAAAGATTAAAGTGTCTCCATTTTTTTTTTTTAACCTTTAGTCTGTGGGATAATACTCTGAAGACAGGAAGCTGAAGGATGCTAGGGGCATTACATCTTATTCATTCTCATCTGCTTTGAATGAAAGCTAGTTTTTGTGCTTGCTACCTGGGGAAAAGCGCACGTGTTCTCTTTCTCTTTGTGTGTGTCTATGTATGTATATATTTCCTTTATATATAACATATAAATATATATTTCTTTTCTTAAGGAACATTTTCCTAGAGTGCGATCAGATAATTTGAACTGTGGGGTTTCTTTCAAAGGGAAATACGAAATTGCAAACAAGATGGCTTGATGATGTCAGTTTTGTAAATTTCATCCTTGCATTTACTCTTGCTTTATAACAAGTAGTTAGGAATTTTGCCCCCTATTGTAATGGGTTTCCAAATGCTGTTAGGTGCTCTATTTCCTTCTGCAATTCTTCTATGATTGTTGGTAACTTTGCCCTCAGCCCAGGAATAAAAATTAACACGAAGACAAAACACCCCATGTATCAGCTGCAGTAAAGGTGCTGTTTGCCTTTTAATGGAGACTCAGGCTTTGTGGGAGAAGCAATGGTTGGCAACTTCAAATTTTTGAGGCAGTCACATTTCTGAGACAGATAGTCCTGGTTTTCTGGTGCCAGGAAGTCCACCTCTAAATTCCTGGACTCTTTGCCAAGTGTCTGATACATTCTTATTTAAAACAGATGAGACTAAAACTCATTTGACTTCACCATCTAGAATAAGAGCCTTCAATCATTTTGCTTTATAAAGATAAATGAACATTAGCAAACTACAAAACAATCCATTCCTAAATTTCCTATA
Organism: Halichoerus grypus; assembly: GCF_964656455.1. Taxonomy (NCBI): domain Eukaryota; kingdom Metazoa; phylum Chordata; class Mammalia; order Carnivora; family Phocidae; genus Halichoerus; species Halichoerus grypus. The sequence continues at coordinate 109,898,464 of NC_135718.1, forward strand.
ACATTCCTCAGTTTGGGATGAGGACCAACTTCCCAGGGTTGTTCTCATGAAGCCTAGCCCTTATGGGTCTCTCAAAACAAATTCTGTTTCACATTATTCTGGACATAAAGCCGAAACTCCTTAAAAGGATTTATGGGACCCTTCATACTTTGGCATTGGCTTACTTCTCCAGCCTCTCAGCCGCACTGAACTACTAACTCACCTCTGGCTTCTATAAAACCGATGACCTCTTTAGAGAATGGCTTTTATCTACTGATTCTTTGTCCCTGTCCTTCTCTTTTCTTGCTACCTGGGGAACTCTTGGTCATCCCTTGCACGGTGAAGCACAGAGAAGCCAAAGATAGCCTGGTTTTACATCCTTGCTCTGCCACTTATTAACTTTATTAAGTTTGGGCAGGTTACCTCAGTTTTTATGCCTCTGTTTCTTCACTATAAGCTAGGGATAAATTAAGGTGTCTCCCTCAGGGGATTGTTGAAGTGTTCATTAACGAATTTAGGTAATACATGTAAAGTGTGTAGAGCTGTTTCTGGCTCAATAAGGGTTAACTAAGATTATTGTGATTCAGATTTTAGTTTAGCTGTGACATTCCTTGGGGACCCCTTTGTCCTGGTTTAGGGACCCTACCTGTGCCCTAATTGTACCTTGTGCTTGTCCTTATATCACTTACCCCGCAGTGCTGTAACACCGGAAAGAAGTCTACACTAAGATGAGCCACCGCAGTCTTTTTTATAGGTATTTAATACTGTCACCACAGAGTGATTAGACTTTGTCTCTTTTCACTCTCTCCTGTATTGAATATTCAAGTCACTTAAAGAATGCTTCTTAAATTCTCAAGCCAATGATCCTCAAAGATACCACATGAGAAAGTTTAGTTTTCAAAGGCGGACAAGATGAAAACCATGTCTGTGAACCATCCCTCCTTTCCCTCCTGGGTCCACAGAACTTCTTTTCACATGCTAATTCAGGGCAGTGAGTCTGGAAAGCTGTTTCCTTCCTTGGGCATATTACACATTCTTTCTACCATGTTTGTCTGTCCCGAGAGGAGGATGCCTTGTGGAGTGTGCTATGGAGGAATACTACCTCTGTCTTCCAGCTCGACCTCACACATGGTGGTAAATATTCAGATGTATGCAGTGCCCAGATGGGCACATATTTCTCACCACACATCTTTTACTACTGCTTCTAATACTATTGCCGACATCCTGGAATGCCAGAGGATACACACAAAATCTTGCCCAGCTATGATCATTTGGTGCTAGTAAATCGCTGTGTTTTAGGCCCCGAACATACTGGGAGTCAAGAGTAGGAGAAGCTTGACTGCCTGAACACATAAGAGAATCCCAGGAGGAAGATGAAGCACTGAGCCACTCCTCTGAATGCTTTCAGATATTGGGGAATGTGTGGACCAAACATCAGGGAAAATGGACTGAATTTTTCATTTGCCATCCAGATGTTTCTATGTATTGCCCCCAATTTCTTTAATCTCCTTTTGTCTCCTTGACATCAAAACAGCTGATCCGTTTAGTAACCACTCTTCTCAGCCTCTCACTAAATTTTTCATTTGGTCTTATCCTGTACTGCCAGGCTTCCGCCTGTGTTCCGCTTAACTGTTGACTCTTTTAACAGTTTGGATACCGCGGTCCACAGGTAGGTGAGCCTGAGCATTGCCCGAAGACAACACGGCGTAGCAGAAAATTGGCACTTTTAAATCTCATTAGCCATAACGTCAGGGATCTTTATGTTGGAGACAAAGATGCCATCAAGAAGAGCTTCTGAGAAGCTTTCAAGGGCCTTGAAGTTAATACTCAACAGAGAAGGCTTTTTCCTTCCACCTAAAGTGAGGCACGTCCGTAAGACCCTCCCCACTAACCACAACTATGTTAAGCATATGTGTAGTCACCCATACGTTAATCAAACATTCACTCAATCCCACTGTATGCCGGGCACTGTGCCAAGTGCAGAAGATAGCTTATTAACAAATGCATTGGTATGGACTTAGAAAAAGAATCATATAAACAGATAATTACCACATCCTGTTATTATGGCTGAATTGTGTCCCCTCCCATAGCTCATCTATTGAAGCACTAGCCCCTAATACCTCAGAATATGACTGGATTTGGAGAGATGGCCTTTAAAACGTGTTTAAGTTGAAATGAGGTCATTAGGGCAGGCCTTAATCCGATCTGATTGGTATTTTTGTAAGAAGAGGAATTTTGGACACACAAAGGGACACCAAGGCCATGTGTGCCCAAGAAGGATGACCATGTGAAGAAGTTAGGGTATTAATTTTTTAACATTAAAAAATGTATACTGTAATAAGTATAAAGTATATAAACACCTCCGTAGGTTTGTGGAGAAGCTGACCAAGACACATTAAGAGATACAAGTGTCCATCTAAATTTTCGATATTTCACTTTTTTTACAGAATATTTATTAAAGTTGTTTCATGTACAATTTCTCATTCGTCATTGTGGAAGTTCTTTACCGCAAAGACAATTCTTTTGCCTGATGGCAAGCAGCAATCTTACTGTCACTCATTATTCTGAACCTCCTGTTGGTGCTAAGACATGAAGCCTTTAATGGAATGAACAGAAGGGTTAAAAGCTGGGGATTCTATTTGGTGTTTTCTCTTTCTTTAAGCTTCCTCCCTTGAGTTCCACAATCTCTCCTGAATTCTATAATCCATCTCTCATGCAACTATGGAAGTCCCAGGAAAAAGAAGCCAAAAATGTCCCTTCGTCTGATTTTGGTGAGGTCCTTGGCCCTACTCATAGTGCAGGCCAAAGGTGTCCCAGCTCAAACCAGCCTGTATTGTTGTCTTAACTTTGTTTATCTATCTCTGCAAACCAATTGTGATTGGGTGGCAGACGATTGGTTGAGGATCTTGGTTGTTGGCTTAATATCATCTCTACTTCACTTGCGAGTATTACTGTAGGTCCCAAGATAGAGAGAGACAAATCCTGATAGAACATGATTCTGCTTAGGAATGCAGGTGGACATGAAATGAGGGAGAACTGACAAAGATGGGAGATGATGCAGCCGAGATGTGTCATGGCCGGTGTGAGGGTTGAGGTGGTGCAAATGGGGAGGGAGGAGCTCATCCAGAAACCACTGTGAAGAACTTCCAAATTCCCAGGCGGTTCCTCTGAGAGTAGAGAATTTGAAACAGAATCTTGGCAGAGGACGAAGATTGGGAAACTACAATCTTTCTGACCAGTTACATGTTCTACTGCTGCTCCAGCTTGGCGGTGAGCTTTCTGACTCAGTGCAGAGAAGTGATTACATACTGAAAACTTGGCCTCAGCTTGTCCCCTCCGAGGACCCCTGGGACACTGCAGTTAATCAGCAGACCGGTCATCAAGGGTCACTTGACATTTTGAAAATGTGTTTTAGATACCTGGGCAAGTCTGTTGATACATTCTTTCAGTCTCCCTACGGAGCTGGAACAACCTGTGGCCAATGGGGCATGTCAGGCTCTGCCTCCACACATGGAACCACTTTATTTGGGAGCCTGGGCCAGAGCACGATGAGCTGGTCTCTATCCTGCTGTCTGACTCAGAGGTGGAGGAAACTGGAAACATCAGGACAATGTGGATTACAAGTCTGAGAATCAGACATGCTGGGAACCTGAAAACCAATAGGACAACAACAATGTGGCTCAGTGCACAAGGACAACCTCTTAGTGCCAGAAAAATCATGTAACAACTAAAGGCTTTCTGTTTGTCCCATTGGGTCAGAGTGCATTATTGTCATTAGGAACATTCTTAGGGTAGCTAGAACACAGGGCTTCTCCCTGGGCTTGAGTCAAATAATACTTGTCCCCCTAACACACACACACACACACACACACACACACACACACACACACACACACCTATGGGCACTTACTCTGTGAAATCAATTAAAAATGGACATAAGCTTGGAAGAGAAAAACAGAGCTCAACAGGAGAGGAAGATAAAAGAATAAGGCTTTCTTTGCCAATTTTTCATGGTGCATAGTGAGTAGGGGTTTGTGCTGGTTGAATGAATGTAAAACCATGGGACTGTAAAACCATTTTTCTTTTTTAAAGGCTGCTGGTGGAGCTAATATTTTTTCCCTTTCACACGACTTCCTAGTAAGATTCATCCTCCCTGTTCTCCATCAACACCAATGCTATCTTCTTATCCCTCATCCACCCAAAGCAACAAAAACACAGAACCCAGGGCAATCCCACTCTTTCAGAGACTTCTTCAACTTATAACTCTTTATCTCTAGTGCCTACATAGTTCCTGGCAGAATAAGAAATGACAGTATGGTAACAACAGCTAACAAGAAGCACTGTGCTAAGGGCTCCAGAGAAAAATGTATCTTTTTGTTCTGAAGAAATAGAAGCAGGTATAGTTAATATCCCCATTTTAAAGATAGGGAAACTGAGGTTTAAAGATTAACTTTTCAAGATTATGATGTAGGAAATGAAACTGACTGTTCATCTGACTCCAGAATCTATGTTTGCAATGATTTTTCTATGATTCAGGAATAGTTTTATCCCCCCAACTTGATCTACAGATTCAAGTACAATCTCCATCGAAATCTCAAGGCTCTTTTGCAGAAATTGACAAGCGGATCCTGAAATTTATGTGGAAATATAAGAAACCCAACATAGTCAAAATAATCTTGAAAAGGAAAAAAGAAGTAGAGGACTTCTATTCCTAGTTTACAAAACTTACTATAAAGTTATAGTAATCACTTTTTAGTCAATTGATATTTGGTAATGATGCCAAGACAATTCAATGAGAAGGTTAGCCTTTTCAAAAATGGTGCTAGGACAACTTGATCCATAGGCAACACAATGAATTTAGACCTTTATCTCCTATCGTACACAAAAATTAAATCAATGTATCATAAATCTAAATAGAAGAGCTAAAACTCTAAAGCTTTTAGAAAAATATAGGAGAAAATCTTTGTGACCTTAAAGTAGACAAAGACTTCTTAGCTACAACATCAAATGCATAATCCATTAAAAAATCAATAAATTGGACTTAATAAAAATCAAAATTTTTGTATTTCAAAAGAAACTATTAAGAAAATGAAAAGATAAGCCACAGACTGGGAAAAATATTTGGAAATAAGATATCTGACAAAGAACTTGTATCTAGAACATATAAAAAACTCATACAACACAACAATAAGGCAAATAACCCAATTCAAAATGGGTAACATATTTGAACAGATGTCTTGCCAAAAAAGATATCCAGATGGCCAATGAGCTCATGAAAAAAAAAAAACAAAACACTCAACATCATTAGTCAGTAGGGAAATGCAAATTAGAATGCTCACTAGAATAGATAATAATGTGTGTTGGTGAGGAGATGGAGAAATTAGAATCCTCATATATTACTAATGAGAATATAAATAGTACAATCACTTTGAAAAATAGCCTGACAATTTCTTTCAAATTTAAACATAAATTTACATCTAAGTCTTATGTGGATATCTCTTGAATAGACCCCCAGGTGTAAAATTACTAGGTTCTTGGGAATCCAAGGTATCTATGCAAGGGAAATGCAAACCTATGTCCACACAAAGGCGTACGTGTAAATTCTCACAGCATTATGATTCATAGTAGTCCCAAACTGGAAACTGATGAATAGATAAATAAAAGTGGTGCGTTCACACAATGGAATACTATTCAGCAATAAAGAGGAATGAAATACTGGTAATATGGATGAACCTCAAGAAGATATTGCTAAGTGGAAAGAGCCAAATGTAAAAGACCACATATTATATAATTCCATTTATATGAACAATCTAGAAAAGGTAAATCTATAGAGACAGAAAATAAATGACTGGTTGTCTAGGGCCAATTGCACTTTGAACAGAATTTTATTATAATTATCATATTGAATTATAGTTCTTTTTTTTTTAAGATTTGATTTATTTATTTGACAGAGAGAGACACAGTGAGAGAGGGAACACAAGCAGGGGGAGTGGGAGAGGGAGAAGCAGGCTTCCCGCGGAGCAGGGAGCATAATGCAGGGCTCGATCCCAGGACCCTGGGATCATGACCTGAGCCGAAGGCAGACACTTAACGACGGAGCCCCACCTAGGTGCCCTGAATTATAGTTCATTTTTACATATGAATTCTCACTGGGCTATATGTATCTTCGAATTTTTTGTATTCCTCACGTTTATCAGCAAGCCCAGTACATAATAAGCATTTGACATATACCTTTTGGGTTTTGTTTTGTTTTTTAAGACTTTATTTGAGAGAGAGAGCATGAGTAGGGGAGGGGCAGAGGGAGAAGCAGGCTCCCGCTGAGTGGGGAGCCCAATGCGGGACTGGATCCCAGGACCCTGGGATCATGACCTGAGCCAAAGGCAGACACTTAACTGACTGAGCCACCCAGGCGCCCCAGCAACATATAACTTTTGAATGAATAAATAAATATATGAATGATTTCTATGGACAGCTTTGAATTATAAACTTTGGGCCTATTTTATATAAATTTAGCCAATCTGTCAGTCATCCTTGTATATTGTGAGAAAATATTTCGGTTCTTGAGAACTTTCACATAAATAACCAGTTGAATTTTCAGTCTTTTTGATTTTAGTTGACCTAATCATGATTTTAAAACCTCAATCTCCAGGGCAGGAAAAGTATAGTGCTAAATTTTTAAAGTGGCATTAAATCTCATTTATGGTTCATGGGGGGAGGTCAACTGGTATTACTTAAATGTCAAGTCAGAACCCTGGAATGCTAATAGCTGAATTCCCATTGATGATTTTCAAGGATGAATGATAACTGCAGGTACACTGATGTCCAGAGATGAGATCCCAGTTTAGTGGTAGATGTGAAGATATTTTGTCAAAGCAGCAACCCAGGGAGTTGCGGTTCATGTTCACGCTGCAATTATAATGCTTGGATGTAAGCAGATGTTTCTGAAGAAGCTGAGAGGAGTTTCCTTATTGAAAATATTGACAAGTGGTATGGCTTTGTAGTTAGTGGACCTGGATCCAAACCCAGCTCTCCATTCCCCACCAGTGATTGACTTTGCAGCGAGTTATTTAATTTCTTTGAACTTCAACATTCTTCTCTGTAAACAGTAGGTTATAATTTTTGTTCTTGGTATCTTGCAGTGTTTCTCACACTACTGTGGTAAAGGACTAGATTTAAAAAAAATCTGTTGTAGATGATAACTTTAAAAAATATAGTAAATATGAATTATAAAAAAACCCCAAATTACAATCTTCATTTTTTTTTGTTTTGTTATTGAATTCTAAAGACATAAATCTGGTTATAGGTCTAGAAGCAATGAAAAGTAAGAAGGGTTGGTCCTGAGAAGGCTCAGAATCTCTTGCGAGGGCTTCAAAAGAGGCCGTTATAGGTTGTTTAGACAAGACTAACTTCCTCAGACAGAGAGGAAGGGTTGTTTCTGTTGGCAGAGAAAACATATCATTTGGAGTTGGTTTCCAGCTTCATCAAAATCTGCTCCTATGTCTCTATCCCAAGTTGTGGGTTCATACTTCCTTTTCTTTTTTTTTTTTAAGATTTTATTTATTTATTTGACAAAGAGAGAGAGATCACAAACAGGGGGCAGGGGTAGAGGGAGAAGCAGACTCCCGCTGAGCAGGGAGCCGGATGCGGGACTCGATCCCAGGACCCCAGGATCATGACCTGAGTCGAAGGCAGACGCTTAATCAACTGAGCCACCAAGGTGCCCCATCATACTTCCTTTTCAATCAGTGCTCTAACTTTAACACAAGAGAACCTGTGAGATTAGGAACTAAATTTGTATTGTAATCCAGACACTGTTGGAATTAGACCTTTGGTTTGGTTTTCAGAAAACTTGGCGCTGCAGTTCTAGGAAATAAGCGTTTCCTTCAGATCATCATTCACTTTATATCCTTTTTTCAGAACTTCAGTTGAGAATTTAAAGCCCTCAACTCATTATTTTCTTTCTCCATGTTCTCTAGTGTACCTACAAGCAAGCAACCATTTCTTGATTAGAAATGCCTACTGGTAAGAATTTAAGCACTATTTTGGCACTGCATCCCATGAACAATCAGAGTTCACTTTACCACTTGAGACAGGTTATTAATTCCATTAAATGTGACTGTATCACAGAACCAATTAAAGTTAACTCAGATCCAGTTCAGAGAATCCATTTAAAATCTGTTTCAGTCAGGCTATGTATCATATACACAGATAGGTGTGTGTATGTGTGACTATAAACCTTAACACCTAGGATAGCTATAAGGAAACAAATTTTAAGCTTTCAAAAAGGTTAAGAAAAGGGATGTGAAAATTTTATTCAGGCTGGTTTGACTGTAACATTGTTTTTTGTTTTATAAAATAATTTTATAAAAGAGTCCATCAAGATATTATATAGAAAATACACCAAGGTAATATATATACATTTCATAAAAATAGAATACATCTTGGCAATTGCTTCCAGAGTCTGTTACAACCATGTACAGTGTATTGACGTTCAACATTTATGCTAATTTGAACATATAAGATTTTTAAGAAAAACAAAGAAAACTGTCCCATTGGTATTTGTAAAAGTTGTTTCCACTTGACTGGAAAATAAAATGCTGGAATGTACAAGTTATGGAGCTAACTGGAAGGAAGGTTATATCAAAGATCCATGCCATGAACAATTATCTAAGGATGAAGCAATATTTTTTTTTCTATTATCTATTTCTATTTTCTATTATCGTGGTTCAGCTCATTTCACAAAATCACTGAAAATAATATCCTTATTTTGGATGCTCAGTCCACGTGAACCCTATTTGGTATCAAAGAAACATTCTAGAAGCCATACTATATTTCTAAAATGAGTGGTGTTTCTTTTTTCCCTTAAGGTGAAAATAGGTGTAGAAGTCCCATTATAAAGTATCAACACTTTAAAAAAAAAAAAGCATCTTTATAAGTTACTTAATAAGCTTTGATCAAAACACATAGCAACCAGTTTTATTATTCTAAAAATGGCCAAATGCTCAAAAATTCACTTGGCTTCGAGTGAGTTATTTTTGTTTTCTTTTTTCTTTCTTTTAAGGAAAATGATCTTAGCTACTATGCTACTCTAAAACATCACTGTTAGGTCCTCCTGTGAGATGTTCAGAATAATCTTTGGAAAATAACTGCTCCAGTGTAATAAATAAAGAAAAATAATGAGGGACCTTTCTAGACCTTACCAAAAGATATGACCATGGTGGGATCATGAAAATACCTCACCAGTACCAAGGAAGGCACACAAAACAGAGCATAGCACCATTTTCAAGTTGCCAAGATTGCAACTGTTCAGGAGATGGTAATCTGGAAGGGGACTGGATTCCCATGATTAATGCAGTTTAAATATGTGGATTAGGCTCTGGAGAGCTTCTTAGTATGGATAGGCAGACACAGCTATATAAACTATGAATGTGGTCTGATACTCAATGGTCCCATTGGCACTGTAGGATGAGGCTCGAACCCTCATGCGGTAGGTCTCTGGTTCTCGCAGTGGTCGTGTTGTGTACACCACTCCTTTCAGGTTTTCATCCCTTAAGGCAAAAGGAACAGTCTCTTCCTCATCTACCATGAGGAAAGTTGTCCTGGGATGCATCACTCCATCCTGCGTGTATGCTACCAGCCGGATTAAATCTTGATTGGCAGTTATTCCAAATGGGAGGGAGACAAGTTTGTATTCCAAGGCATATGGGCTCAAGGCACATTCCAAATCATTGGGTGGACAGTTCTTGAGGCAGAACCTAAGGACAAAAAAACACATGAAGTGCATATTGTTATCTGGCTTGGAAGCAGGAGAGGGCATGCGGCAGGTGACCATGATCCATGACAACTTTTAGGCATTAAAGGCTGTAGACAGTCTGACTGCGAGAGCAATTGGCCCACCCCATGTGCTATGCTACTAACTCAAACCAGATGTCAGATGCCTATGAGAGTATGCTGGTCTAGAGTCAAATATCTATCTCTCAGTTTCAGTAAAATCAGAAGTTTTTTTTTTTTTTTAAGATTTTATTTATTTATTTGACAGAGAGAACACAAGCAGGGGGAGTGGGAGAGGGAGAAGCAGGCCTCCCGCCGAGCAGGGAGCCCAATGTGGGACTCGATCCCAGGACCCCGGGATCATGACCTGAGCCGAAGGCAGACGCTTAACCAACTGAGCCACCCAGACGCCCCAGAAATTTTTGAACCACTGAAGTAAGTATGAGTACCACAAGAGTGTCTCTAAAATGAAAAGTTAGTTTTGGAAATAGAAGTATCTGTACATATACTGGAAACAAGTAGTTTTTAAAGAGAGGAATACAAGCTATTTTTAAATTTTAACATCTGCCCTAAGACTGAAAGCTGAAGTAGAATTTATTGATATTTGGTTTGTTTTCCTAAAAATAACAAAAGGTCAACTAAGATTCCTGGGGGGGGGGGGGAAGCTCTTCCTTTTGTATTTGTTTTCCACATTATTTTAGATTAAAAATACTGTATTTTCTTTTTTCAGAGCCCACATTGGCTGTTTTTGAGGCATCATGACTTTTAAATTGCCAGAAATCACTGGTAAGGGAGAGTAAAATTTTAGAAAGATGCACAAAGGACCATTTTCTGCAGATATGGATTCTTCAGTCAGTATTTTTGGATGTTTCTTAAGTCAATATTTTTAATTTTCTCCCTCCCCTTCCTATTCCCCCTAAAGCAATTATGAATAGGTTTTTGCTGGATCTGGGGCAGTCCACACTTGATCATGTTACAGTAACTTGGTAGTCACTGCTGAGAGGAAAAACAAAGTGTGAGCTCCAACCAGCACTTGGTTTCAGAACCACCTTCTTATCAGCAGGTCCTATTCATGATGACCATTATCTCTGTTTTCAAGTACCTCATTGACTTGATACCTGAACAGAGTATGACATTTCTGTAAGAGGAGGGAGAAAATAGAAGAGCAGTTTATTCAGAACCCAGAAAAGATAGTGTTTCAGACAGCAGGGAATATAAGCAAGACCATCTATGAGCGGGCAGACTGTTGACTCATCCTTGCTCATCTCCATTCTCTCATGGAGTCATGGTGAGTCATCACGATTACAGTCAAGGTACTTCTTGGAATGCTCTAAGTGCTGAGAGCCCTTAAAACCCTGAGGCAACACAAATGGAAACTAGGAAATTTCAAAGGAGGTCAGGTTCTATCATCCCATAAAATGCTCACCGCTGAGACAGAATTCTAGATGTGGCATGGCGGATTACATATTGGGGAGATGCTCTGGGAAAACCCTGGCAGCCAACAGTGATAGTTTAGGTTACAGTAGCTGCTGCAGGATGAGCTCATTTCATACCCACTCATTGACTCCATATACCCCTGGGGTTACTGACTTCCTGTGAGTTACACGTGACTACAGACAAGAGTATGTTGGTTGAGGAGAGAATGCTTTTCAAAAGTATTTCTGAGAAGAGAAGGCAAGACATACCCCGAAACAGGATCCCGCTGGTAGTTGGGTGGACAGGGGGTATCGATGCACTGGTAGCTTCCTCTCATGTTGAAGCACATGCGATTTGGCCCACAGCGCACACTTTGCTCCAGACACTCATCAACATCTAGCAACAGCACAAGGAACACACAGCGTCAGCAACTCTGGTCAGAGCAGGCCATGAGAGCAGGTGGTGTGGATATTTGAGGGTAATGGCAAATCTCCATGAGTGAATCTGGTAGCCATACCTAAGCTTCTTCAACCACAAAATGGGATCCGGATACCTGGTGTGCTATTTCCCATATTGCTTTGAGGATAATTTTTAACATTTGTGAAAGGACATCGAAAAATAAAAGCTATAAAAGTAGAAGGGAAGCTATTAAGAACTCTGGTGTTTTTTATATTTGGAAAATAGAGTGCATTTGAGTTTCGGAAAGCAAATAATACTTTAAATTCGTGAGAAACAAGCTAAAAATTTAAAGGACACTTGTGAACCTTTCTGTAAAGTGAAGAACCTCTTTAAAATGTGAGTGATTCTCCGTGGTATTTTGTTTTATGAGTTCAAATTGTTGAGTGGGAGGTAGGGTAGTGGAAATTAAAGGAGTCAAGTTAATAAATTCAAGTCAGTCATTTCTTGTGGAGAGAGAGAATCTAGAAAAAAAAAAAAAAAAGAAGCAGCCCAGGATCAAATGAATGACCCAAGAACCATAATCCAAGTTTAATCAAATCTGAATTGTGGAGAATCCATCCTCAGGGGTTATGGGCATGGGATGAGCTCTCTAGGGTAATAGCTCCCCTTTGGGTAGTGGGGAAAAATACAAATGAAATGCTGTTTATTTTGTTGTTTTCTATACAAAGTTGTTAAATAAAAACACACTTAAATCACTACAATTAAGAAACATCCAGATGGAGCTAAAGGAAACTTTTTCTGAGCTTTCTGAAAATGAATGTTTTTGAGCCATGATTTTTAACTTAGGGTCCATATTCGAGCATCAGGGGATTTGTGAATGAAAATCTTTTTGTGTATGGGTGTATGAGTGTGTGCGTGTGACAGAGAGAGAGAAAGAGAGAGAGACAGGGACAAAGACAGATGGAGAGACAGAGAGCACAACATTGCGATTGATGGATTTTCTGGGAAGAGAATAGAGTTCTACAAAATTTTTAAGGGATTTTGAGATCCTAATGTTAAGAACCATATTTTACAGCAGTCATTTCCAACGGTGGTACCTGCATTCCCCTGGTGGTGCATGGAAGCTTTCCAGCAGTATGAGAGCAGGCAAATATTTCAGGGAATCATTTTCAACCAGAAACTTATTTCCCTAAGTTCTCCTTTCTAAAAGCACTCTGCCTGAGAACTTCCTGCAGCCTGGAATTCTCCTGTCCCCATTCCCATTTTATATCCTTCTGCTTTACAAAAGAAAGGTTTCCACTAATCCCTAGTCTCTGTATGATACCCGGGTGTAAAATGCTTCAAGGCACATATGAAGGGTGAGAAAACTGGTTATTTGTATTGATGGTGGCAGGCCTTATTTCATCATGGCTACAAACCAGTGGTCTTAGCTCTCTATTTTAAATTAGATTTCAGAAGTGAGCTGATTGTCATGGGAACACCGACTAACACTTTTACTTGAACAGAAAAATGACCTTAGACTTTTTCTGACAGTCAAGCTGGTTGGTTTAACAATGACTACAGACTCTTAAATTATATAGTGATCATTCCCCATTAACGGGGTTATCTATAGCTCCAAAGTATTGATGAAAATATATTTAAAGCTGTGTACATCAAAGCCAGAATTCACATCTTTTACAACAATTTAAATGATAAGAAACTTCAGAAGTCAGTTTTAAAACATATGAATGAAGTATAAGGTTTCAAATTTTTTTGGAGTAGGCAAGCAAAAAATTGCAGACTACTTATTTTAAAGTCTTAAGTCAACTGGCTGCATATAGGCACTTATAATACTCCTTCTTTAGTATTTTAATAAACATAGATCCTGATGTACTGAAGGGAACAATTACAATTAATTGGGCCCAAATCAGTTCTCTGCAGAGGTAGGACCTAAAGGTCAAATGCACTTTCATCATGGAATCAGTGCCAAGACAAATGGGCATGTGAAACTATTGTATCATTTCATAGTAGTAGGTGACTTGGTATCTGCATAATGGTATGTATGTTGGACTTGGGTTAAAGTTTTAAGTTCTTTTGTGAATTCTTAAATAACTTGAAATATTGCTCTCAAAAAAATAGAAAGGAGAGAAGCAGTTCCAAGAGACAGTATATTAATTATGGACAATAAATGTTAGATTTTATTTCTGAATTATTTACCATTTCTGTCTCAAAAATGAGCATTTTAGATTTGGTTCCAAATATATTCTGTTTCCTAAGGAAATGACAGACAGTGTAATTATTTACTTTAGACCTGCTAATAGTTTGCATAAAGTAAAAAGACACTGAGCTAGAGTGATACGGAGTAATCACTTACTTGACCTTTTAGTTACTTAGATGTGCTGATAATAACATAATGTGCTTTCTATGACTAATTTTATATTAGGACTAATTATCCTACAGGAATACAACACAGTGTGAAACAAATTTATATTTCAGTTAAATCTTGCCTATTGTCTCTGTGAACCAAGTTCTAATTATGATTTTATCTGTCAGAAGGGCATTATCTCCTTGGCAAAATGAGATTGTCTCAGAATGAAGTGAAAAGCCCTTTAGGAAAATGTGAAAGAAATTCAATTAGCCTTATCTTTTTTTTTTTTTCTCATAAAAAACATTCCCTTCACACTTATCCACCAAATTTCATTTTAGCTCTAATTTTTATGGTGAATTCCTGCAGGCACATGGAGGTCGGTGAGCTGCAGGGGCCCATGGAAATGGTGGCATGGAGACCAGAATCTGGACACATGCCTGTATGCATAATAAGAGTAGCTATCTTATCACAGATTTCCAATGGTTGAATATGAAACTACAAAAATATATCAAAATCTAATATTCAAAGTGTTTGCCTTTAGCTCCATAACGATGAACACTTCCCACTGAAAAGCTTTCTTAAGTATTTGAGCTTCTGGAAGGTGGCTTTCCTTTGTCTTCTGTCTACAGCTATCTCCTCAGGCTGAAGCACCCTATAGGCATTCACTCTACTCATTTAGTCTACTGCCTGGTCCTAAAAAGAGAAGCCAGAAAAGATGGAGAAATCATGCTGTCTTCTGTTAGCTGACAATGTGAGGATGTCTGGTTTTTATTAAATATTATAAGAAAATTACTATGGTAGAAATTAAAGGATAGGCATTTTATAATCTAAATATTATACAAGAAAAGATTACCAAGATGAGCTGAAAAACTTTTATATTAATAGTTTTAGAACATGTGAATGTATTTAACCAAGTGCTTCTGGATACATTAAACAATAATTCAGGATAAACAGACTTGAAACATTTGTCTTATAGAAAGAATAATTTAGATTCTTGATAACATTATGGATTACTTTTTAAAAACTTGGATAGATTAGAACACTCATTTCAAATGCAATGCCAATAAAGTGTTTCTAAATGTTCAGAATTAGATTAGTGGGGCTTAAAATTAGCAGAAAGATCTTTTGTTTCTCCTCTCCGCTTCTTGGGCAAATCATGATCAGTCATGTTTTTTGTTTTTCATTTTGTAGTCTGCTGACTTCCACTTTTGACTAGAGTTTCTGTCCTTGTTCAATGTCAAATTCACTTTAATTTCCTTTTTGTCACTGACATTTTAATCACTAATGTACAAAGCTTCGAAAATGCACATGTAAATGAAAATCAACTTTTTTTTCCTCTCATAAATGCCCAAAACACTTCCTAAAGCTATAAAAAGACTCCAAGTTATTCTTCAGATTAAAGACTGCTTTAAAAGATGTAATTGTTTTCTCTCAAGTCTTTTTTAAAAACCACAAAAATATGTAACCCATTTAAATCGCAAACATTTCAAGTGACACCTGTTTCTGATTTGTTCACATTATTTTCCACTCTCTGAAGCACAACTGAAAGCTGAAAAATGTTTTGAACCGAATAAGCAGCTAGGGCAATCAAGGAACAAACTGGCATAATTTAGGGAAAAAAAAAATCCTCTAATGAGGATATGACATAATATAGCATTTAAAAATCTGGCCAAGGGGTTTTGTAGTTTGGTTGGTTGTTCCAAATGCTTCCTTCCTTGGTGCCTGGTGCACTCACAGGAAGTGTAGTATTAATGCTGGGTATTGCTACCTCTTCAGAGGATCCTTGGCGTGACAATCTGGGGAAAGTTATAAAGCATGGACAGTGTAAATGCTCTCACCTCACCCTGCTGCCACAGTACAATGACCCTGGTGTTCACAGCATGACAGGAGAGACAAAGGACCATTCTAGACATTGAGATCTGTGATCAAGTCCTACCCTTGTGCTTGATTGTTCTAGAACATTCATGCTCACATCATCACTCTGAGAATTAGTTTTATTATCTGGAGGATGGGTACAAATTATTGCCCTTGACATAGCTGTACTGTTGATTAAAATGAGTTAATAATTGCTTTGGGAAAACATGACTTTAATATCAATGCGTGATTCTCATACTTCAAGTCTCAGTAGAAAGTTCTGCATAGGGTAAGTTCTTAACAAGCATTTGTGACAGATGGCTGGGAGCGAAGGTTATTATGGTGTTCACTTTACTTCTCCAGGCCACATGGTCCAGTGTGGGCTCTCAGGGAGGGAATGGGTAAATGGGTGTGAGACAGGTGGAAGCTCATGGAACTCAGGTGACCCTATTGCCCTGCCAAGGTCTTGCTTCCTGGAGCACCCTTTCCATGACCAGCATCCTAGCAAGTCTTCTGTGAATCTTCCAGAGAGGGCAAATTTAGTCTAAATTCAATTGCTACTGATAAAGCACTCTTTTGGAGATTTTATTTGATATGCTTTAGAAAAGGATACAGGTTGTATGTGACAGAAATTAATAAAATTCAGAGGCTTGTTAATACTTATATAATACTTTTGATTTTGACCACAAAATTGAGGGGATTTCTTAGAAGATTTTTAAGATTTATATAAGTTTTTATTTCTTTTTGATCTAAGTATGCATTGCAACATAATATACCTTATCAAAGCAAAATGTCCTTTTCACATTTTTGTGTAAAGAGGGTAATATTGAGATTGATGGTTTTTTTCTTTCTACCATCACTACACATTGTCCCAAACTCTGTTATAGTACCTACAACCCTGTATATTATGCTTTTATTTACATGTCTGTTTCCATTGGACTAAGATATCAAAGGGAAGAGACTATATTATTCATTTGTTTAAACCTTTTGCATTCTGCAGTGCTAGCTCATGACTGTTCCACATCATTTGCAGACTCAAAGAATAGATCATTTAATCAATTACCCATGGTTGGCCAAGACAAAAAATAAAATAATGCTTAATACTGGAGTAAATTTACTGAGCTTTCTTTCCATTTCGTCTTTCATCTTGGTTGAACTTTTGAAAAGACATTTGAAGAGGTCTATTCCCACTTAGTTTTAAAAATATATAACATATCAAAAACTAATGATGTAATGTATGGTGATTAACATAACATAATAAAAAAAAGAACATAGTAAAAAAATATATGTATATATAACATGAACTGGTTTAGAAAGACTACACCAAAAATGGTTCTCAACTATTTTCCTCTACCTAACTGCTAGCTCTCCAGTTCTCCTACTTACAAAAGCAATGATAAATATGACCAATGGGAATGAGAAGGAAGAGAAAGCAACTAGGAGAATAATTATTCAAAAAAAAAGAAGACACTTAATTTCTCATACTCTCCTATGTTTTAAGTCAAGTAGCAGCAATAAACATCCCAACATTTTCTCACCTTGACAAGCCTTTCCATTGAGCATGAGTTGATAGCCAGGCGGACAGATACAGTGATAGCTCCCAAAGGTATTTTTACACTCGTGCTGGCAAATGTCTCTATTTTCACATTCATCAATATCTGTGCAGAAAGAAAGCAGAGTGTATAACCATGCAAAGCAAAGCCAGAAACTACGACAGAACCAATTACACGCAAGTTGTTGATATACAATAGAAAAACTTCTTGGTGATTTTACACTCATGTGTTTAAACATGCTCAGAGCTGTTTTATATCAGAATCTGTTTTTAATGGAATCCAGTGTCAACTGTACTATTTCATAAAATATGAATATCTCTTCTGTGTAGAATTGTATACGAGCTGAGGGAATTGGCCAGTTTGGGAACTGGCCAATATCTGTATTAGTTAAGCAAGCCTGGGATGGCAGATGAAACAGATTTGTACAAGATCCTAAACCACCCAAGTACTAAACTCTTGACAGAATAGTAGAAGTTATCGAAAAGACAAAGTTTCTATTGAGGTTAATTGGAACAAGGAATTTTATTTTATTTAAACTTTAGCCACCTCTCTTTCTCCCTGCATGTGCTCCCACCATCCATGCATTACTTTCCCATAAAGAGATATCAAGTGGAGGTGTTTTTAATTTTGTGATAAGAATATTCATCAAACTTCATACAATTGTAAAGTATGAATGGCAACAACGTATCTATAGTTGCTGTGACACCTTGGGCAGACCACTTTATTTCTCAAGATCTCAGTCAATTCTTTTGTCAAAAGGACTCACTGATACGATCTCTCTATTGCACAGATTTGTTCGAAGGTTCATATATCATAATATATGGGGAAGCATTTTATAATAAAGAGCTATCTATCTGCTACTTTTAAACAAAGCCAAGAAAGTAGCAATAACAAGGAGAGGAGAATGGGTGATAATTAAAAATTCATTGCTATTTGCTTTCAGGATAAGGGATGTGATTTGGGGTGCCTCAGATTTCTTATCCCAGTTGTGTTTTGCTCAGACTAATGTTAGAATTTGTTCAGAGTCCCACCAACCAGTGGAAGAATGAAAAGAGAACATGATGTGAAGTGGGAGCAGGAGTGTTGTAGGGTGGAAGTAAAGAGAAGACAAGGTGAAAATTGGTGGGTGACTCAGAGCAAAGGGATGTGTTCAACGTACATGTTTTGCATATGCTCACAATATAATTGCAAAGATTCAAAATCTATTCATGATGAAACCTCATCAAATATTTGTTACTGTTTTTGCCCCACTGTGAACCAAAGCATTTATTCCACAACTTGTGTGTTATTTTTACTTTTTCCCTTTACAATCTGCTTCCACCCCAAATCATCACAGAAATGTCAATGATGTGGAACTCCAAGAAGTCAGTTGACTCTTCCCAGAGTATGAATTTCAGAGTGGCCCCGAGTGTGATTTCAGCATTCAGAGGCAATGCAATGTTCATTTCTCTTGTTAAGCTTTGGAATCATTTCCTTAAAAAGCTAAATTTTAGCCTGAGTCTAACAAGATTGCACAGTGTTAATTTGAATCTTTTGTGAGTTGTCTATCCCAGATGGTTAATTAAAGGCATTTGGTGTTTATTCCAAGTTGCTCGTTACATAATTCCAAAGCTGTCTGCAATCTTAGTGTAAATTTCTTTATTAGTATGAACACTATAAAATAGTCACCATATTTTAAGAAATATTTCTAAATGTCTATTAACTGCCCCCAAATAAAACTCAAACATACAGTAATTGATTAGATATGGAAGTTTACTTCAGATTTTCCAAGACTGGTCCTCTGAAATAGTAGCTGCCTCAGCCAATGGTTTGGGAAGATAATTCTTATAAACATAATATTAGTGTAATATAAACACAAAGACACAGAAAACATTTATGAGACTCTACTGTGAAACTGCAGAGTTTAGATAGTGATGAAGAAATAGAGAAGGGGGTTATTAATCAGGGATGCTTTCTTAAAATGACTGGGACATTCAGATGATTTAAAAGAAATTAGCTAGATGGTGGACGGTGTGGGGAATATGATTTAATTCATGTGTCACAGCATAAACAAGGGTTTGGGGCAGGAGGGTATAGGCAGAAGAGAAGAGCTTGTCTAAGATGAAGTCAGAGAGTGGGAGGATAACTGGAGATGAAACCCCTTAGTGGGAATGACTATTTGGAAGAAACTTTGAAAGACAACATGTCAAATTTTACTTCTATCAATTAAAAAATGGTGAAAAGTTTTAACTAACAAAGAGGTCAAAATCGTGGACATGAAAAATTACCAATGCTCAGAATGATTTGGAGCAGGTTGAGAGTGGTGTTTGACACCCTCACAAGGATTGTGGAGTCCACACGATTAGGAATTAAGTAACATTTGACCATATGGACTAAAGGTAGAGAACTGGTAATGAATGCATTAATGTTTGAAGTTCAAAGAGTAAAAAGAACTAGCATTGTCAACAGTTTAAGACACTGATCACAGGGAGGTTTCATGTGCATCATATTAACCTTCAGGTCCATCAGGACATCTAGACAGAAAAGTTCTGGGAAAATATACACTTAAAGAGGAAAGTTTAAAGTTTAAGTATCCAGTGGGTCAGGGGTCCAGCTGATAGAGGTAATATGGGAGGCTGGGTCCACAGAAGAGTGATTAAGGAAGCATGTCTGAGAAGATAATGATGTAGGAACAGGGCTTGGGGTGAAGGGTAGAAAAAAAAAATGATGAAAATTGAAGTCAGAAAAAGATATTTTTAAAATGTTTATAAGAAATGTGTAACAGAAAGTATATTTAGGCAAGAATAAGTGAAGTGTAGAATACTTAAGAAAAATGCAAGAAAATGAAGTTGGCATAGGGGGTCTTTAAATTTAAACAAAATTTCTTTCTTCCCGCCTTCCTCTCTATCTTCCTTGCTTTCTTCTGTCATCTAACTAATAGTGGGGCTAATTTGTGTTTGCTAATTTCTCTTGGCACATAGCTCAATGGCATGCAAACTGCGGACACTCACAGATAACTGAATTAAATGAATGACAGATGGTAATGTTTGCAACCTAACTGAAAACAAAGCCTCAATTATTGAGTTGGAAATTACACTTTACTTTTGCAAACAAGTTAAATTGTAGATGAGTTTAGGTAAAGATATTGAAAGCACATATTTTAGAGCAATGAAAGCAACTTAATTTTGTCCTGGCTCACATTATCTTTTCAGTGATTTACATATATACAAAATATCAAACTGAGAAATTCCACGGGGAGTGTGGGTCAACAGTCAACACCATTTTGGTTGTCATACAGAACAAGCAGTTGACTGAGTCGTTGAAAGTTTCACTTTTAACCCACTGCTTTGGCATTGGCCAGGTACAGCCATAATCTGATGGTATTATATTATGTGGCAATACTCATAATCTCTTTAAAAAAAATGTATTCTGAATGCCACTGAAATTTATTTCTACATAGCATTAAATTTAATTACACTTTCAGGAGTGGTCAAAAGAGAGAAACTGTCGATATAAAACAAATAATTATCAGAATGTACACATGTAAATACATCATTGACTTGAATAAATTTTGTAGTAGTTTCAGGCTCCAGAGGAAATGTCTTGGAACTTTGAGTCATCCCAGAGTTGAGATCAGATGTAGTTCACTGCACCCAAATGACCACCGGTGCTGTGCATATGTTTAGACTCCGGCCCATAAGTGAGCGCACCGAAAGGAAATGTAATATGGCTGACATTTACCTACACATGTGTCTCGGCTCGCCTCAGAGCCTTCAGGGCAAGTTTTCCTAATAGTCCTTCTAGTCCTGGAGAGAGATGTTCTGCTGTTTCTATACTCTGAGTAGGAGCTGTAGAGATGTGAGTACTGTCTGTAATGCTGTTGAGGTTGATAGTTGTTTCTCACAGGGGAGAACCATGCAAGGTTATAGCTACTGTACTGAGTGCCATAATGAGGCAGCCTCTCCAATCCAGCGCAAGATTTCCCGTCCCCTAATAAATGTTGTCCTGGTGGACAGATACACTTGAAGCTGCCGGGGGTGTTGGAGCACTGATATGCACAAGGCTTAGGCACCTGTTCACATTCATTAATGTCTGCTCGTGTGCCATGATACATGAAAAAAGAGAAAAAAAAAAAAAACACATACACACACACACAAAACACAGGAATCAAGAATCAGTCTCTGGAACAAACTGAAGACATTATGTTACCCTCCAAAGCTACGGATACAGTAATTTCTCAATTGTTGTGAACTTTAGAGAAAGCTTTAATCATTCATTTATGAATACATAGAAACATTCTAAGACTTCTCCTAAAGATTGCTTCATGTGTACAGTAGAAACATAAAGGGTCATATGGAAAAATGTGGTCTTGAATCCAGAAAAACTAGAGTTCAAAGCTAATGCAGATCTTAATTCTGTTGGTGGAGGGAAGGACTCAATCACATTTCTAGTTTGCTTTTTATTATAACATTCTCACTGGTACCTTCAACCTTTCATACAATTACAAGCTTCAGATGTGATAATATTGGTACAACTACTAACATTTTTTCTTTTATTTCTTTTGAATCAATAAATATTATTTAATAATCAAGCCAAGCACATTTTTCACAAAAATTTAAAAAGAGGGAAATTAAGACAGAATTATTTCTTACTAAGATACAAACTCACAAAGTGCATAAAATTAAAAAAAAGTTATTTTTCTTCCTTCCTAGGTCAACATATAGTAATCACTCCCAACTTTTCCTGTAAATTGGAAAAGCAAATGAAAACCAGAGAGAACAAAACAATTCTTTAATTCATTACCACAGTGGCATGAAAGACAGCAACATCAATAAGCAGAATAAAAGCAGTAAATTTTGCTTTAAAAATTATTTTAGTAGGCAAAGGTTAAAATTAACATTTTAAATCTTTTTAAGGCAATGGCTCTGCCTTCTTCATTGATTTATTTCCCAGTCCAAGGCCTAACATTCAACTTCAGGTCAAATTAGTGAACAAATAAACATATTTCATTCTGCTAGGTCACTGCTATGACTAATCAAGATGTTAAGTTATATATAAATTACAGTATCTAAACAGAAGACTAAAATGATATGTTATGTACTTCTGCTATTAGAGAGTGTTTATTTTAAAAGTGTTTCTAGTAACTGTATTACTTTCAACATTTGCTCTGTGCAAAGTACCGGGGATTGCATAAAGACAGAACTAAGTCTTTATGAAAGAATTTGCTATAAATCATTGTTAAGTAGACAACCAAGGCAACCAATTTTAAAAGCGTAGTATGCAAACCAGAAGCCAGTATTTAAAGCACACACTTTTTTTTTTTTTTGCTGTACTTAAATATTCCAGGAGGAATATAATTTCATAGGTCAGTTTTCAGTTTTTGATTATAAGTGCATTAATTAAAAAGAAGCATATGGTTACCTTCTTATAGATCTCTTCTATTGTCTGTTACCTGACTTATTTACATTCAGTTATAACTAAGATAGAAATAAACAGGCAATTGGGAGAATTGAGTGAGATTCTTAGCACAGGAAATGGCACAGTAAGCATTAAATATATGGTAAAGTAATAATTATCGACTTACTTAAAACTGTATATTCACATTTTAATCCCTCATGCCTAAACCTTCGTATTACACTCAATTATGCTTCACATTCAACTAGAATGTATCTGTGCAAATATTTACGCCATGTGCATAGAGAGATCATCGATGAGATAACCTTCATAATTAAGTTGCCATGGTAACTATATTGGAACCTCACTCTGTTATGTGTAGTGTATAGTAAGCACTCTGTAAATGGCGATTATTATCACTTTAAATGTCAGTGCAAACTGAACTCAGTGAAAAATCTTTAAGAAGTAATTCAAATTATGTTATAAATTACTTACACCAACTTAACACATTTTCTAATTGTCCCAAGAAAACATTTGAGATTAGAGAGTGGTCCTGATCAAGTTGGTAAGGCTAAGAAATTATATTAGGAGCTTTATTACTCAGTAAGAGTTCCTGGTAACTTACCCATACAGGGTCTTCCAACTCCTTGAGACCGGAAACCTCTGGGACACACACAGCGATAGCTGCCTCTCGTATTCTCACATATCTGGTTATATCTGCACCGATGGGTCCCATCTTTACATTCATCAATATCTACAGACACAGAGGCAATAAAAAGTAATAACACTTCCTCTTTCAAAGCCTAAAGTCATTATATTTAAAATGAAAACTCTTTAGAATTGTCAATGGCTGCATTTCTCACCACGTGGCTGAGACCTGGGTTCAAGTTCTAGCTCTGCCACTTATTAACTGGCTCCTTTTCCTTCTCTTGCTGCCTACTGTGGAAAGGGTTTGGTTCTCAGCTTTGTAGCCCTCTTCTCTCTACTCCCTCCACCTTTGGCTGTCTTATTTATACTAATGACTCTAGTAAGCTTGTTGATGTAGCCTTATAGCAATAGTACTACATTGTGTCTTAGCTACAACCCCACATTTCTGGCTGCTGGCTGGTCCTCTCCATGTCCATCTTTTACCAGTACTCAAACCCCACATGTCCTCAGTGTCTTTTTTTTTTTTTTTAAGATTTTATTTATTTATTTGAGAAAGAGAGTGCAGAGCGAGAAAGAGAAAGAAAGAAAGAGAAAGAACGAGCAGGGAGAGGCAGAGGGAGAAAGAGAGAGAGAAGCAGACTCCTCGCCGAGCAGGGAGCCCAATGCAAGTCTTGATCCCGGGACCCTGGGATCATGACCTGAGCCAAAGGCAAACACTTAACCCACTGAGCCACCCAAGCACCCAAGAAGGATGAATTTTAACCTGTTTTCTCCAAGCCCAGCCCTCTTCCCCTTCTATGGGACTCTCCTTCCTTTTTCCACCGTGTCCACCTATTACTACTATTCCATTCAAGGCGATATTTAAATGTGATCACTGCCATGACATCTATTAGATAGATCACTCTTTCAAGTACTCTCGTACAATTTTATTTGTACCTCTTTTATGGCATTTCATTCTCCCTTGTACTACAGTATTTTTTTTCTTTTGGTGAGGAAAGTGGAATTAGCCAGTCTATTCCAGTAGATTGTAGGGGCATGAGAGGAGGAATGCTATCTGTTTCATTTTTATTTTATAGTTGTGTTAATTAAGGCAGACTGGCACAGAAAGAACAAACTTAGGGGGAGAATATAATTTATTTGTCTGGTCATTCATTTGACATTGAAAGAATATTCAGTTCTAAAATAAAATATTATGAACTTTTAATAAATCTGTATAAGCTTTTCTTAACCACCTGTGAAATTCTAAACATACAAACACTGAATTTCATAGACATAATGTGAAATAATATTAATTTGTGTAGACATTAAACTGTGTAAAGCAAACGTGTAATTGATGGGAGCTCAAAATGGTAAT
Organism: Halichoerus grypus; assembly: GCF_964656455.1. Lineage (NCBI taxonomy): Eukaryota > Metazoa > Chordata > Mammalia > Carnivora > Phocidae > Halichoerus > Halichoerus grypus. The sequence continues at coordinate 109,923,158 of NC_135718.1, forward strand.
AAGCTTCCATGGTGAGCTTCCATTTCTTGGTATAGCCATGAGCCTGGGACCCCACAGTTCAAACATACTAGAAGTGGGAGTAAAAAACCTGTGATAAAAGAAAAATTTCCTTGTGAGATTAAATTTACTTTAATCATTAGTCTTACAAATGGATGCCTTACTTGGGGTGTCAATGGCAAGTGGATCTCAAGTCATTGAAATAGCCATACACTCACCAATGCAGGTTCCATTTTCGGCCTTGGTCATTCCATTGGGACAAAGATCAATGCACTTATAGCCCCCGCGGGTGTTCTTGCAGTGTTGATCTGGTCTGCATACATTCTGTCGACATTCATTCACGTCTTGATAAAAGAACAAAGGTAATGAAGATTGAGAAAATGATTTCTTCTACTTTTCCATAGAAATCATACCTTCGGATTTTAAGGACAAAGATGTTAATTATATAATTATTGTTTAAGGGTAAAGTGTTTAAATCCATCAAGGTAAGTAACAGACTATTTTAAAACAGAAGGATAAAAATTAAAAAAAAAAATTAGTCCACATACTTGGTAGCCATACCAACCACTACCTCCTCTTAGAAAAATAAACAAATAAATAATATATATATATATAACTTTATATATGTAACCATATATATTATGCTTCTGTGAAAAAATTTAGTAAATCCAATAGGGAAATGCTAAAAAATGGTTATGTAATTAGAAAATGAAACCTGTAAAGGATAGCATTTGCTTTGGATTACATGCATGGATTACATACATGATGGAAAGAGGTATCCTATGTATGAATCCAGCCCAGGACACAGCATATGGATTAGACTGAATACCTAGAAATTACAAAGATGTCATTGCTTTGAATTTAAAGCCCTTTTCTTACCTATGCATTTTCTACCTTTGAGCTGATACCCAGGTTCACATCCACAATGAAAACTTCCTATGGCATTGAAACAGCGGTGGTGACAGGGGCTGGATTCTTGACATTCATTAATATCTGTTAAATAAAACAAAACTTTCATTATATGCTGTTAGGAAACTGAGTTAATTTATTTCAGATGTCTAACATTTTAATGATCTTTTATCATTATCATGTTTAAGATCTTTCCTAAAATGAATCCAATAAAATTGCTCTCATATGATCTGCCAGATAATTGATTGGATTAATTGCTGGAGACCATACCTCTCTTCAAAGGTAGACATTTCCCAGTGACTTGGAACTATTTGGATGCAAGACTCCTCTACTTTAACTACCCTACCAGATGGCTCCCATGTCTGTTTCTACGAAGTTTCAGCCCTGGAATGTTGCTGACAGACTGAAGATGGAGGGGTGGGGGGAAAGCCAAGGTCTTCTGCAGTATCTTTTGCAATTGGCCTTTCTTCCCCATTTTTGCTGCTGTTAGCCTGATGCAGATCTTGACCACCTTGTGCCTGACGGCAGCAACTTTAGCATTTTTCCTCGTCTACAGTCATTGCCAAATTAATCTTCCCAACACCATGTGGGGCATGGTATAATAAAAAAAATGCAGGCATGAATTCCCCCAATTCATGTGCATTTGCCTGTTTTATGTACCTTTTCCAAAACTCTCCTTCTAGTCCCAGAGGAAGAGAGACCTTTTCTCTCATGTGAGAAAAGTCCCTCTATTTGAGTGTTTGAGCTCTATAGCCCATCTCTTCCTTCCTCACCAAGATGAGGACTGTGGTCCATTGATCATTCCCTCCTTTTGTGCATTTTTAAAGTCCTTCCTCCTTATGGTCATCTTTCCCATAACCCTATGGACATAATCAAATCTTTTCTACCCTAACACAGTCCCTCTCTCAGGACTGTATTCTACAATCTCAAGTTCCTTCTACTTCTCTACTGTTCTATTCCAAACTCTTCAAAGGAACAATAGCCATACTTAAGTTCTTTATGTCCCCATCTTACATTCCCAAACTCAAGGTTGCCTGTGTCTTATTTTGTACTTGTTTTCTATTTGAGCTCTTTTATTTATTTTTTTATTTTGAAAAAATTTTTAAAGTTTTTATTTAAATTCCAGTTACTTAACAAACTGCATAATATTAGTTTCAGGTGTATGAGCTCTTTTAATCTTTCAAAATCTGCATGTTAATATAAATGCATAAATGTGATCATGTGCTTCAAAAATATTTTCTTGGTGTAGTTTTTTCTTCTTTCTGTTTTCTTGGCTTTGTTTATCCCTTTTTACCTTCTTGTCCAATAAAGTCAATCTGCACTGACAATCTAGTATAAATAAGAACATATCTCTTCTGTGTACACATATATATCTCTATGTAACTATATAAATCCATTTCCTTTATCTTTGGTTACTGTTTGTTTTCTAGGCACATAATCTTTTCTATACAAGTTACGTATACTTTTCTACATTTTGGTGTTCTCACTCAACAATTCAACATGGAAACAGTTGAGCTGCATTTCATTCTTTATAATGGCTGCACAATGACTCATGGTGTGGATGTACCATAATTCATTCACTCTTTCTACTATTGATAGGCATTCCATTTTGTATCCACTATTTCTGCCTCCATGAAAAAACCCTGATAGCAGCTTTATTCAGAATTAAAGTTAAAACTTGGAAGCACCAGGATATCCTTCAGTAGCTGAATGGATTAATAAACTATAGTACATTAATACAATGGAATATTATTCAACACTGAAAAGAAAAGAGCTATCAACCCATGAAAAGACATGGAGGAAACTTAAATGCATATTATTAAGTAAAGAAAGACAATCTGAATAGGCTACATGCTATATGACATTCTGGAAAAAGTAAAACTATGGAAACGATAAAAAGCTCAATGGTTGCCAGAGGTTGGGGGAAGTGAGGGATGAATAAACAAAGCACAGAGGATTTTTAGGGTAGGGAAACTATTCTTTATGATACTATAATATAGGATACATGTTATTATTTGTCAAAATCCATAGAGTGTACAACACGAAGAGTGCATCCTAATATAAATGATGAACTTCGGGCGATAATGATGTGTCAGTGTGGGTTCATCCTTGGTAAGAATTTTGCCACTCTGGGGCAGGATGTTGATAGTAGGAGATGCTATGCAGGATTTGGGTCAGAGAGTACATGAGAAATTTCTTTACCTTCCACTCCATTTTGCTGTGAACCTAAAACTTCTCTAAAAAATAAAGTCTATTAAAAATCCTGCAATAGGGCACCTGGGTGGCTCAGGTCCTGATCTCTGGGTCTTGGGATGGAGCCCCATATTGGGTTCCCAGCTCAGCAGGGAGTCTGCTTCTCCCTCTCCCTCTGCCTCTCCCTAACACTCGTGCTTGCTCTCTTTCTTTCTCTCTCAAATGAATAAATAAAATCTTTTAAAAAAATCCTGCAATAAATATCTGGTAGTCTTATGCAATGAAGTTTTATGAAATAGAATCTATTAAGATCGTGCTATATAATCTCTTCTCTCAAATATAAAAGGCAAATGTTATCATTCAAAACCACTGTGCTATAAATCCATTTAAAATAGCCATGGAATATTACATCTGAAAACCTTATCAAGGAGCTCAATCTATAAAATGGAGTTTACATTAAATGATTCAAAAGGCAGAGGGTTTTAATTCTTAGTATAATGAAGATAAAGCAAGGAACTCCATTTTTATACCTTGGCAACTCAGCCCATCGGAGGTTCTTCGAAAGCCAATTCCACAACGGACCACACAGCGATAGGATCCAATGGTATTGTCACAGTCCTGACCAGCATGGCAGGTGTGTCCACCTAAAGCACACTCATCAATATCTGCAACAAAATGAGTCATTCAACTAAGGCAGGTTGACAAAAACCAACCCAAGAACCTGCTATGAAATGGAGATAAGAAAAGCAATAAATGATACTTGAAAATATATGAGAGCAAGAATGCTGAACAATTTGGTTGAATCATTTCAGGTGGGTTAAGTTGATGACAAGCTCATAGGAGCATAGTGTGGTATCTTTGTAGACTAACCCATCCATTAAACCACTGACAAATTACGTGGCTTTATTTTTATTTTTTTATAACTTAAATAAAACACTTTATTTTAAAAATTCCAAGTATGCTTCAAATGAAAACTGCCCATTAAGCACCCACAAAGTTCCAAGCATTGTACAAAACATTAAAACATTTGTTCATACCCTTTTAGAGCAAAATTGTCTATTCTGTTGCACTCATTTTTGCATGGCGTTGACATTTTAGTCTGACTGTCAGAAAATGACCAGTTCTTCAGGACTTGCTCAAGAAACAAGTTTCTGATCCATAGAAGTAGATCATGCAGGAAGTTTCTCTGTCAACTGTTACACTTAATGTCCTCTCCCTCTGAAACCACCACCACCCCTTCCTCCTCTGAAGCCTCCACCTCCACCTCCTCTTCCACCTCTGAAACCACCACCTCTACCACCTCGGCCACCTCCGCCTCTTCCTCCTCCTCGACCTCCCCTGCCACTACCTCTTGGAGGTCTCCTCTCATCTGGAGGTCGAGGTAAAAACCTCTGCAGTGGTAGCAGTTTATATGGGTCTATATAAAACTTCTGCAGTTTTTTAAAGGAAGATGCCTTCATATTTTTGGACAATTTAACAGAAAAATAAAAATCTCTTTGTTCAAATATTTCATCCACTTTACCAATTTGTTCTTTGTTCTCTAAATAAACTGAAGCACTGAAATAAGGCACCTTATTTTCATCTGTAGTACATTTACAAACTATGTCATCTTCACAGGGATGCAAGAACTCTCCCAATACGGCGCCACGTGCACGTCCGGCCCGGCTGCCAAATTACGTGGCTTTAAAAAAGCTACTTCTCCTATCTGACATCTCAGTTTTCTCATCTGGATAATATCTGTCTCTCGGCATTGCTTTGTGAGGATAATATCTGTCTCTCGGCATTGCTTTGTGAGGATAATATCTGTCTCTCAGCATTGCTTTGAAAATTAAAGGAAATAATGTATACAAGGTGCTCAATCCATACTGGAAATTCCATGAACGCTATTCCTCTCCCCTCCTAAACCCTTACTCTCTGTCTCTCTTTTGCATTTAGAAGGATGTCTCCTCAGACGTAGAGGAGAAATCCTTTCCTCTTCATCATTTTAAAGTTTCCTTATAAACCAGATTCTCACACAATTCTAATTTTAAAGTATATGTAGAGTCTGATAAAAAATGATTTTTGGGGTGAGGGAATGGGCAAAATGGCTGGAAGGGAGTGGGAGGTACAGACTTTCAGTTATGGAATGAATAAGTCATGGGAATAAGAGGTACAGCATGAGGAACACAATCAATGACATTGTGGTGAATTGGGACAGATGGCAGCTGTACTCGTGGTGAACACAGCACGGTGTATAAACTTGTCAAATCCCTAAGTTGTACACCTGAAAATAACGTAACATTATGTGTCAATTATATTGAAAAACAAAGCATTTTTTTAATGTTCCCAGAGTGCTACCGGGGTTGTGCACTTTACTTAAATTCTTTATAACTTCTTTATTTCTTAGTTTTGTCACTGTAAAATGAACACGATACTAGTCTTGCCTGTCCCTCCTCATGGTGTTGTGCGGAGGAAGTGAGTGGCTACAGGTTTCCCTGCCTGCGCAGTGCCCCACGTGAAGCCAGCGTGGGAGCAGTGTTCCCTGTTCCTTTCTCAACCTGTCTGGAGATCTCTGTTTATTGCGAACATGGCGGCAGAAAGAGTAGGAAAGAAGAGCATTGCTCTACCACCCTTTTCCCAGGCCAGAGCTTTCTGTGACCATTGCTTGACTGTGTCTAGTAGACTTAGCTTTGTGACTACCTTGACAAGTCCTTCCATCTGCAGCTATGGTGAGGCCTTTTGAGCAGGAGCAATAATAGGTTCCCACGGTATTGTGGCAGATCTGGGAGCAGGGACTCCCAGCTGCACATTCATCTTCATCTGAAACAAGAAACAAAAAGGCCCCGTTCACAGGTAAACCGCCTGCTTTCTAGGAGTTATTAAAGTCCATGAAAAGAGTTGTTCATAAAACAGTTGCTTACAGAGGACAATGCACTGAATCAAATGTAACAGAAAATTCTCTAAGAGCCACAAAATAGAAACACTAAATAAAAATTAACTTTGGGTCCCCAAATTATCTTCGATAGTGACTGGATGTTTAGATTAATTCTAAAACAACAAGAAGACAGCTAAGATACAATGATCATTTCCTGTGACCTAAATGTTTTTTTACCTACCTTAACTCATTCCTCATAACATTCCTAGGAGACAGATATTTTTATTACTCTCCTCATTTTGCATGATACAATTGAGGAACAAGGAGGTTAAGTAAATTGCCCAAGGTCACACAGGTTATTATTGGCAGAGCTGAAATTTGAACCTGGACAGTATAGTTTCTAAAGACCACTTTTCTACCACTATATACTACATTATATCGCCTACCAGTGAAAGAAAGGCACGGTGTATGCAAACTTGAGCTACTCTAGCCATTTACACAGCTGTTTACTTATCTGTGACTCTCTTGTACTGGTACTTGGATTGGATGAGGCTGGCTTAGTCAGTAGTCCTGCATAGTCCTGCCCTATCCTCTAAGCAATTCTAGGATTAGGTGACTTAGAGTTGGATTATTATTATGTTTCACATCCAAGGCAATCAAATGACCAGACAGCGTCCAGTGTTTTGTCCCTAGGCTCACTCCACCTCTGTACTTGATCATGATCCCTGACACACTTGATTGTGGTCAAACTGAAAGAGTACATGCTTTGCAGCTACCTTAAATTCAAATCTAGCTCTGACACTTGATAGCTGAGTGATCTTAGGCACCCCCCTTAACTTCTTCACATCTCAACTTCCCTCGCCTGTAAAATGGGACACTTATAAGACTGTTGTGATAATTAAATGTCTAGCAAAATGGCAATAGATGTCCATTAAATGGATTTTTTACTAACATTTTTTATAAAAATAAAAATGTATTATTCCCGTTCTTACCAGCACAAAAGGGTCCAACTGAGTCTAAGGCAAATCCCGAGGGGCATTGATTACTGCGATCTCCTACCACAGAGAGAAAAGCCAAATTAACTGGCTTGTTAGAATGTTAGCACCTTGTTTGTTTCCAGGACACTCTTCCCTGGGAACATATGCCAAAGATGGAATACTTCACACAACAAATGCAATAGGTGAAAACAAGCAGGAATGGAAAACTTTTCCTGTTCCCCAACCAAGAACTAAATGAATCATAGTCCAGAGATTGTTGGCAAGCAGCCATTGGAAACAGATTTTCTGTTTGTTTACACTAATAAAAAAATGAAATAAAACCATTCTGTGATAATGAACAGGATCCAAGATCAATGTGTATGCCAGGCATAACCACCGGCAAAGTCCTATTCCTCTGTCTGTTTTAGAATTAGGAGCACTATTTTCAAGTCATTTAAAATAATTTATACCAGTGAAAACCAGAAGCTCTAATGAAGAAACCCTCTCCTTTTGTGGATCTTCTCCATTTGCAATGTGAAGCATCTGGGTCGAAGTCCCATATGTGTGACCAAGTGTTTTCCTTTCCCGTGTAGTCCAAGAAAGGGGAAATAGGTATATTGTGATAGAATAGGTTTAAGGTAGATGTCAGAAACAAACATATTAACAAGAATAAATAAGCTAGATAGGAATCTCTTTCCTTAGAAAGTAATTCTGCCTTGACTGGTTTAAGCAATTTAGCTAATATTTTTCAAACATTACTGACCTGTAGAAACTTAAATAAAACACCTTTTGAGTTACCGAAGTAATATGTGTGTGCATATGAGCGCACACACACAAACTAAAAGATAATCATTAAAATAATAAATTTCTTTTGAAGGAAGTTTTATTTAAATCACATCATATATTCAGTTCATTTTCAAGCTCTTAGAAATTATCTTTGATTTCTTTCAATTCTAAATGCATAAAACCGTGCTTGTTTTTATTATTGTTTTAGGTGCTTTTCATAGAAGGAGTCCAGGCATTAATTTTTCAAATTCATTTTACTTTGGAGAGTTTCTGATAACAATATTCTTTGAGCTTTGCTGAGGACGTGAAACTGTTCAAAACTGTTTTATATATCTATGTATCTGGAGAGTGTAAGAAACACTACTCCAGTGAAAATTTCTTTGACTAAAAAGGAGAGTCCAATTTGCTATTTCTAGGTAACCAAACTGCTTAAAACCTTGAGGAGAAAGCAGAGGTTCCTGATCCATTTCTACTGTGAGTATAAAAACGACCCTGACAGTATCTATTTTCCTGTATCTGGAGGAAAATGGGAAGAAGATGGATGAGACAGAAATGTCCAGCGCGTCTCGCTATCTGGTTATTAAATGGTTGCTGTGTGTCACACAGTGCTGTGAGCTTCCTGTACTTTATTTCATTCAAACCTTACAACTCAGATGAGGAATTTGAGACAGAGATTATGTAAATTGTCTGAAGTCAAAGAGCTAATATAAACAAGAGCAAGGATTTAGATGTAAGTCTGTTTCAACCACTGAACTCAAGAATAAAACCAGGTGGTCATTATAATTCATGCTTCATTTTTATTTATTCACTGATTCATAAATTCCTTACTACAACCAGTATATTGTGTGGGGCACTGTGTTGGAGGTTATAATTGTGGAAAAGATGTGTCATATAAGTTATTATCTGATAGTAGCTTTAGATTTTAGGTTCTCAATGGGGGGGATATCTTCTATTAGGTAACATTTAGGATGTTTTGTGGAGATTCTTTGGTTGTTTTGATGATAGAGAGGCCTATTAAAATTTAGTGAGTGGGCAGACCCTGGGGCAAGTTTTATAATACTGCAATGTTTGGGATAATGATGCAAGATGAAGATTTGTCCCTTGCCTTGAAAGATTTTCATGGAAGTGAGAAAGTTGTATGTAATTATTGAAGACTAGAACATATCTTCCACATATTAAACATTTTTTGTGTGATTAAAATATACAATGAATTTTCCAGGAATGCAACTGTCCTATAAATTGAAGGTTGACTGTACATTGTTTTATTCTATACATTACCAAGAATTATTAAATGTTAAAAAAAAATCACATCAGAGATCTATATATAGGTTCAGCCATTATGAATACTTCTCTCATATCTTCTAGTATAGTAATGTCTAAAGATTTTCATATTGAAATACAATGCTGAGTGGTTATCTTATTTTCAAATCTCTAACAATGATAATTGGAAAATGGTACCTCATTGTTTTAGTTTGTATTTCTTTGCTTATTGGTGAGGTTAGACAGTTTTTCACATTCATTTTGTCATTATTATTTCTTCCTTTGTGAATTTCCTGTTCACAGCCTTTATGTATTTTTTATTAGGGTGTTGTCTTTTTCTTATTGATTTTTTTTACAGTGCTTTTTATTTTATTTTAATTTTTTTTTTTAAAGCAGGATCTACACCCATGTGGGGCTTGAACTTATGACCCCAAGATCAAGAGTCACACGCTCTACTGACTGAGCTAGCCAGGTGCCTTTTCTTATTGATTTTTAAGAGCCTTGTACATATTAAGGTTCATCATAGTTGTCTATAATATGTAAAGCAGATATTCTTTCTTGGTGTATATTTTAGCTTCTCAATTTTGTCATTGTCTCCCATCAAGAAGTTTTAAAAAACTTATTTGTAGTTAAATTTATCTTTCCTTCATTGTTTCTGATGCCTTCTGATTAATTTGTAAAATATAAATATATTTTGTAATTATATTTTAAAAGTAAATCCATTTTATTTTAAATATATAAAATTTAAAAAAATTATATTGGTTTATGTTTGTGAGTTGACTTGACCAGCAGTTTCCAAATGCCAGTGTGCAGATCAGATACATTAGAATCATTTAGGGGCTGTGTTAAAAATACAGACTTTCAGGCCCTACCTTACACTAGCTAAGCCAAAAACTCTGTGCCTAGAAATATGAACTTTCATCAAGTTTTTTAGGTGATTCTAACTGCATTGTAATCATAGCTCTAGTCTAGACCCAACATAGAGGAGAAAACAAGGTGGTTAAGCAACCAAGAATGCAAGCTTGCCCCCTGGTGGTTACTTAAAAAGAAATTTTAAGTACCCAATTCTTGTAATTCACAGGAACCTCAACTAACAAATGTGCACAGATATCAGATGTAATTCATAAAATCATAGTATCTAAGAATAGTAAGGGGTTATAAATGTCCTATAGTGTGTTTTCTTCTATTGTGGGATCCAGATTCCCCAACTACACCGTTACAGATCTTCAAGCAGTTCAGGCTTAGAGAATTTACATGATTGAGTAAAAAGTATACATGATTTTTAAAAATAATTTTAATTCTTCTCATCCCAGATGATGTAAATTCATTTTTAACCAAAGTCTTATGCAAAGTTGTCTTCTTTTAATTATATGGAGTACTGGAAAAAGTAGAAACAGAAGTTATACCTGAAAAGTGGGCATTACTGAGGAAGAGAAACATAACTCTTCATTCCAGTGGCTCTTTTCCTTTGTCCCAGTGACCTGAACATGCATGACAACAGTAAAATGAGGTGGTGGTGGCAACATGGGAGTGGAGGTGGTGGGGGGCTAGGGGCTTCACTGGCTCTGAGGCTTCATGAATCTGTGATCATCTCAAAAAAATGTGAACACGTTCTCCTAGATTACTATGATCTCAAATTCAATGACATAGTTGATAGGTGTTGATGAAGAAAATAGTCATGTGCACAAGTGATGAAAACAAGAGTAAATTGAGAAAATGAGTGTTTAGTGTATCTGCTGACCATGATAAAACAAAATGGTATTTAAAATCTACCTGGATCTATTTTAGGAAAGCCAGCTCATAGCAAAGCCAATATGAATAATTTTTTTTTAAAGATTTTATTTATTTATTTGAGAGAGAGAGAATGAGATAGAGCATGAGAGGGGGGGAGGGTCAGAGGGAGAAGCCGACTCCCCGCCGAGCAGGGAGCCCGATGCGGGACTCGATCCCGGGACTCCAGGATCACGAACTGAGCTGAAGGCAGTCGCTTAACCAACTGAGCCACCCAGGCGCCCAATATGAATCATTTTAACTGTACTCATAGGATCCTAGAGTTCAGAGTTAAAGTCATTCAAATACTTAGTGTCTATAACATAACCACATGCAAGTATCTCCTAGCATCAAAACTTCATGGAACATGGGATGCTGATTGTTTGGGTGCCTATTATGACCAGAAAGAGATCTCAGTGCATAGACACATCAAAGAACTAGACAGCACAGGAAAACCACTGATATCAAAGGTCATAGAACTATGCTTACAGGGGCGCCTGGGTAGCTCAGTCTTTAAGTGTCTGCCTTCGGCTCAGGTCATGATCCCAGGGTCCTGGGATCGAGCCCCACATTGGGCTCCCTGCTCAGCGGGAAGCCTGCTTCTCCTTCTCCCACTCCCCCTGCTTGTGTTCCCTCTCTCACTGTCTCTCTCTCTCTGTCAAATAAATAAATAAAATCTTTAGAAAAAAAAACTATGCTTAGAAAATGAAAAGCAGTTGAAAAATTATAATGTCCAGGAGTAAGAAATGACAGATGGAATCCTGATTATTGCTGCACAATTTTTAAAAGTTGCTTTTAAAATATGGAAACTTTTTCTTTCTTTCTTCTTTTTTTTTTTACTGATTCAGGTTGAGATATACCTTTACATTATGTTTCAGGAATTAAAAAAAATTCCTTGACAAATATGAGTCAGAACAAGAACAATGGGCTCGAGCACCCAAAGAAAACATCATTCTGACAAGGATATATTTTTTAAACCTTTCGGCATATCTAGAATAGAACAATAATTCCACCATGTTATATAGAGAAGCATATTAGTTAGTAATCCAAATGTACTAGAACTCCCATGGGACTAGGTTTATCACCTCCCACAAAACAGAGACAACATACATGAAAACCTGGTATCATTAGGTTTAGTCTGTGCCCTAATATCCTTATTCTGAATGACAATGATGCAATTCTTTCACCCCCTCCCCTTTTTTTTAGGAATTAAATACCTTTTTTCTCCCTAAGTTTTATTTTTAAGTAATCACTACATCCAATGTGGGGCTTGAACTCACAACCCTGAGATCAAGAGCCATATGCTCTACCTACTGAGCCAGCCAGGCACTCCTCTTTTACCCTTTTAGAAAGGACTGGATGGAAAAATGATCTGGACTTTCCTCTACCCAAGGTACCTTTGGAAATTGAAGCATGGATTTTAAAACCCAGTGTCTCTTCTAACTGGTTGTAGTCAGATTCCACAGAGGAAGCATGAAGTGTTTCTACCAAGAAAGGCATTCTTCCCTGTGCCTCATCATAGAAAACGGTGTGGTTCCACATGTATGGGACGCTGACGCCATCAATGGTGAACAGCCGGGTTGAGTAGGCGTACAGCTGCCCGGGACCTGTCTGAATGTAGTCCTCTGTGTAATCCTAAGGAAGACAGTATAGATTTGAGGATCAGCATGGCTCATCCTATTATTTTTTCTGAGGGTACGGTGAGATCCAGAATGAGAAAAATAAAGGCTAAGGGGCTAAACATATATACAGTTGATCCTGATCAACATGATTCGAGCTGTGTGGATCATCGTATATGATTTTTTTATACAGTACAGTACTGTAAGTGTATTTTCTCTTCCTTATGATTTTATTAACATTTTCTTTTCCCTAGCTTACTTTATGGTAAGAACACAGTACATAATACATATAACATATAAAATATGTGTTGACTGTTTATGTTATTGGTAAGACTTCTAGTCAACAGTAGGCTATTAGTAGTTAAGTTTTTGGAGTCAAAAGTCATATGTAATTTTTGAATGCCCAGGGGAGTTGGCACCCCAATCCCCATGTTGTTCAAGGGCCAACTGTAGCTCTAAATAAAAGAGTAATCGTGGAGTAGTGCTTAGGAAATAACTTAAAAAGTTTGAAGCTTTTAATTGTAACTACCCTGATTTCATCATTTTATTGTCATAAATTATAGTTTAATCAAGGGACTCAAAGTTGTAGGTAAAGAGTAAAGAAAGGATGTGAAAGGGTGATTATCATTCTTTAGTTTCTGAATGACTGTATGGATGATATACAAAACCTTTTATATAACAGTACTCTTTTTATCTGCAGAATATTAAACAAATGACTTAAATCTACATAGCAGTGATTTTGGTTCTGGTAAACAGGACCAGTAATAAACCAGTAAGTATTACTGGTAATAAAACCAGTAAGAGTGTGTAAAGACTTATTCCTGAAGATTTCTATACAAAGACAAGCTAGGCATTTCTAACCTTAGTGGTTTATTTATTCCCCTGAGCAAACAAGGGAAACTACAAAAGGTCTCCGTGCTCTTTCTATGAATCTTTGATTGCTACTCTTACCATTACTCCAAAAAAACAGTGAAGGCAAGTTATCCTGACATTTTACCTTTACAGTGACTTCAGCAGGTGACTGAAGCTGCAGGACATAGCCACTCACAACGATATCTAGGAGCAAAGCACCATCAGAATCCAAGCCCCGGGCAATATGAGTCATCCGCAAGATTTCTCCTGGGAATTGCAATTCATTCGTTTTAACAGCGAAAAAAAAAATATATGGTTTGTGTAAGCACGGAGCAGATTTACCTCACATATCATATCAAATACATATGTTATTTTCCTTCAAACTTGAATAAGCATAGACCATAAATTATTAAATTCACACTCAGTCCCTGAATGAATGAGGTAGGCTTATTGAGTGGTAGGTTCTAAAACTTCTTTTTCTGTGGCAAGAACATGGCATATAGTTATGTGAAGGCTCTATACATTATTTATTTTATTATTATTTTGTTAAGTGGGCTCCATGTTCAATATGGGGCTTAAACTCATGACTCTGAGATCAAGAGTCACATGCTCTGCTGATTGAGCCAGCCAGGTGACCCAGAGTCCACACTTTAAATTCACAAGCAATAGCAAGATAGTTCTGCAAAAATAGGGTATGAGAAGAGACAGACAGCTTCACTAGGTGGACTGGCAATAACCACAAGTCTGGCTATAGGGCTTTGTTCTTTCCGATGCTTCAAGAAGCAGCAAAGGGGCATCTTAGTAAGCAGATGACGATGAAAAGACCCACTTGTCTTCTGGGCTGATTAAAGCCCCTTCCTCAGCCCTTCTTCCTTACAGAGCACTACCATAGAGGCTGTTCACCTTTGAAGAGGCTTGTAATGGAGGTCAATAAAAATATGTATGCACTTGGAAAGTGCCATGAATAGCTCATCCATATTCATTAAGACTAAGAGTAAAGTGAAAAGCCCATAGATTTGCTTATTTTTACTTCCACCTTTTTGATAAAAAATCCCTATAGAGTATCCTAATTGAACCTCAGGTTCATAGACAAAAGTCTTTACTTAATAGCAATGACTCATTTTCCTGCTCTGTTTTGGCCTTTAAAACCCTCTCTGAGGATTTAAAGAGAAAAGATACAGAAAAGTTGAGAAAAAACTTTTGGGGTATAAAAAAATCACTATACTGTTTGAAAACACATGGCCTCTTAGAGATCCATGTCAGTAAAAGTTTACAGGGAAATATGAAATTGCTTTTATATCATTTGTGATAAGACTACATCAAAAACTTTAAAATTATTCTCTGGGGGAATATATATAAACGTATTTTTCTTAAGCAGCAACTTTTAAGGCAATCGTATTTTTTATAGTAATAAAATATTTAGTTCAGCTGACACTAACCAGTTGCAAATTCCACCTGGGTTTCTCTCTTGAAGACTGCATTGGTGAGGGTAAAGCCATTGACTGCTTCTCCTATTTCCTTTGCTGTTGTCCAATAAATGGGATTTAGAATAGAAACTATTTTTCTCATTGCTGGACCTAAAGAAGAAAGGATAAATAAGGTGACAAAGAAAGATATACAATCCATTGTTATTATTATCTTCAGGGCCTGTTACTTACAAGGATGAATCCTAAATAATGAATAATAGCAGAATAAGTATCAGGATCTCACCTGTCTTTAAGAATTTACCATTGGGATAGAACTAAGGACTATCATACAGATCATTTAGTAGTAGCATCATCTAGAAGTTTTAAGCAGAAATAAGTGAAGAATAACATATAAATTAAAAAAAAAAAGAGGCTATTAACAACTTTTATAAGCAAAGAAGACTTACCAAGACTGCGAGGTATGTTGGTAATTTTGGCGTGTATTATTCTAGCATCAAAGGTAGGACTATCTGTTACTGTGGCATTAAGGAAAGCAATTCCAAATTCAACATCATTAATATTTCCAATAACACTTCCTCTGGCTCGCTGGGGCCCACCTATTGGGGGAAGAAAAAACATTCTTGGATAAGGAAACAATTTCATCAATGTTACAGGGGAGAAAAGAAGGCCAGTGTTCAAAGATGCTACAGATCTTCCTTCAAACATTTAAAATATCATATGACATCTGAATTTAGGAGTGAAATAAATAAGCTTTCAAAACATTCTACTTTCATGTACACTCATCCTCCCACATAAATCTAGGGTCCTTCCAATCTATGTATATCATGGCATTATTTCACAATCCAAAGAATACAATCAGTACCCAGTCCCAAAGCCAAAATAAAGGTGTTTGTTGATGGTGATGAAATGATGATAATAATGAGAGTTTATTGAGCATGTCATGCACCATACTAAGCACTTAATATGAGGTAACTCTTTTAATCCAGTCAAAAGTCCTATAAAGTCATTTTAAATGGCCACAGTTTCCGGACTAGGAAAATGAAGTTCAGAGACATAAGTGGTGGAATGAAGATCTGAACACAGATGTGCTTGGCATCAAAACCCATGTTCCTTTATCTACTGCCTCCTTTGTGAGGAGGGTCACCTCAAAACAGTTCCTGAGCCTCGTTACAGGTCACTGTCAACATAGGTGTGGAGTATTTAATAGGTATTATTCAGTCTTGGGTTTCAGATGGAAGGCTTACCAAGTTTTCTTTAATACCTATATATACTGGAAAATAGTTAACTTGAGAAAAAATTGAGAAGGGTGTTTTAACAGTGCTGCAAAATTCATACAATTAGGTTGAAAACAACTACACATTTTTAAAAAAGCATCTCTGCAGTAATTTTATGCCTTCTTTCCATTGTTCAACAAAATTATTAGCTACTGACACAGAATAGGTGGTTAATGAATGCTTTTTTAAAAATTTTTTTATTGTTATGTTAATCACCATACATTACATCATTAGTTTTTGATGTAGTGTTCCATGATTCATTGTTTGTGCATAACACCCAGTGGTCCATGCAGAACGTGCCCTCCTCAATACCCATCACCAGGCTAACCCATCCTCCCACCCCCCTCCCCTCTAGAACCCTCAGTTTGTTTTACAGAGTCCTTCGTCTCTCATGGTTCGTCTCCCCCTCCGATTTCCCCCCCTTCATTCTTCCCCTCCTGCTATCTTCTTCTTTTTTTTCTTAACATATATTGCATTACTTGTTTCAGAGGTACAGATACAGATCTGAATGCTTTTTAAGTGAACTGCATGCTTTAGCAAGAGAAGGAAACATACTGGGAAGAAGCTGATAGAGAAGTTCATAAATATTCATTACTTGATGACTTTTAACTGAATATATTTTTAAAAAGTCACTAGGTGTTTCAGGTATTGTTATATATTATATACCAGGGAGAAATACAATTGTATTTAATTTCAGAAAAATCAGTAAGTATAGTATTTTACCATTTTAATTTGCATTACTTTGATTATTTGTGACAGAATACATTTTTTTTCACATTGGTTCAGCCTTCATGTTCTGGATTACATTCATTTGTTCATTTATACATAGGTTACAATATACAAGGATATAATAATAAGAAAGAAAAAGGCATGAGGGCTGCCTTCATAGAACTTATATCTGAAAAAGGGAGACAGACATTCATTAGAATTCCACAAACAAATGTAAAATTGAAATGTACTAATGTATGAGATATATACTACCTAGGGAAGTCTGAGAAGAAAGTAAAAATAGAGTGGAGATCTGAAGAAAGTTAGGTGTTAACTAGGCCAGAGAAGGCGGGACAAGGGCTTTCTGGGTAGAGCAAATAGCATGTGTCACCCTTTTGAGAGGTGGTGCTTGCCATATTTGAGAAACCAAAAGGAGCAAAGGGTGGAGAGTGGTGGGAACCATACTGCAAGATGATACAGGAAAGTAGACAGCAGGGCCAATCAGGACCTTGGAGGCCATTTTGGTTCTTATCTTTAGTCTTAAGCAGGAGAGAGGGATAGAAGGATCACTAATTCATTTAGTTCTCTGGGTCATTTGATTTGGTCATTTGACCATTTTGACCTTGACCTTAGTCTCCAGAGGATCTTGTGTCCCAGCACTCAACAGATATCTCCTACTTCTGGGTAGCTAATTGGAATCCTTGAAACTCTCTGCCAGACTCTGTAATCTAAATTGTTCACCTGTTTGGACTTCCTTCTGCTCCTGGGGTCCTTTTATCCATGACAGAATAATACCCCTTAGATGAACAATACCCCTTGACAGTGACCTGTAACAAGGCCCAGGAGCTGCAAAATGCCTCAATTAAAACTAGAACTGTCACCATGCCTACATGTTAGAACCTCAAAATCCTTGGTAATCAGTTGATATGTTGACAAGATATGTTGAACAGTTGACTGATAAGACACTCTTCCTTTTAGCTTGTCTAGTTCCTATAAATCTCTTCATGTAACTCCTCTCTCTCACTGCCAAATGAGCCTTTCTGATTTTCAGGGACATTTTATTTCTAAAGCACCCTTAAGGCTTTGGAAAGTTCAGTGGTATCTTAGTACTTTAACAATGTGAAACTGTTCTTTTTAATTTTCTTATAGTCCTTAGAAAGTCCTCTGAGACAAGCAACCTTAATATTATCCACCATTTCTTGGGACTCCAAAAAACTTTCTAAGGTCCATAGGTTTAGAATTCTGGCTTCATTCTTTCTGAATTTTTTTTAAAGATTATTTATTTATTTATTTATTTAAGAGACAAAGTGTACACCAGCGGGGGTAGGGATAGATGGAGAGGGAGAAAGAATCTCAAGCAGACCCCATACTGAGCGCAGAGCCCAATGGGGGCTCCATCTCACAACACTGAGATCATGACAAAATCAAGAGTTGGACGCTTAACCAACTGAGCCACCCAGGTGTCCCACCTTCTGAAATTTTACATCATTTACAATATCCAGCCACGTTGTATGACTTGGATTATCATACCTGAACTCCCCCTACTCTTTTTCCTAGAACTGAACTAGCCCCTATTTTACTTTCCACATTCATGTTCTCCATATTTCCATCCATGAAAAAATAGCCCCCAACTGTGTATTTCTGTTAAGTATTCACTTTCTGTCTCACTCTCATTTTCAGCCTGAATCTCAGCCTGGCTTTCTCCAGTCTTCCAAACCTTTGTATTCCTCAAGCCTAGGACTACTATTTATAGCTGTGCAGACCATATCTTTTTACAAGGGGGCCTGGATGGGGATGAACAGCAGCTAAAATCCAGCCATAAGATTTGGTGTAGACCAACTTGAAGGGGAAAAAAACACATTTTTCCTAATTCTTCCTTCTGGAGTTGGCACCATTTTGCAATTTGTGGGTCAGAGGGATATCCTTTTCTAATCTGCAGGAAGGCTGTAGATAAATTAGCAATGGTTCCACCAAAGTCTAACTTAGTTGTTTACCTGGACATGCTTGCATATTGCATCTGGACACCTGAGTAGCATCTCCTGGACAGGGGCGCCCGCTTTTAGATGGCACTGGATTGTTGCACAGCCGTTTTCGAGTCTTTTCACCTCCTCCGCAAGAGGCAGAGCACTGGCCCCAATTATGCCAGTTTCCCCAACTTCCATCCACTGTGAACAAGAATGGAATGGCCAATATTAACCCATGGGTTTTAAAATCTACAGTTCAGATGACCCTACCTATACAACTCTCATTTTAAGATCTGAAATGATGGGGCTAGCTACAATGAGCACTAAGTGAAATGCTCTCCTTATTCTACTGCCAGGAGTCAGGGGGCTCACCAGGACACATGTCAGTGTTGCACCTCTGGATCTGGGAGTCTGGCCCCCCACAAGCTCTTCCGCCGTTGGAGGGATGAGGGTTATCACATGTACGGAACCGCCGCATCTGCCCCCCGTTGCATGTCCGGCTGCACATTCCCCAGCCACTCCAAGGACTCCAGTTACCATGAACTACAACAGAGAACCATTGGAACAGGTGCTAAACAATGACATTCATCCAAAGAGTATGGTAAGACTCTCCCCAGGAACTGAAAAGAAATATACGAATCGGTGAATAGGCAACTTCCAAAGGCAGATGGTTTAGCTGTTATTCTGACTAGAAATGGGGTATACATTCCCGTCATTGAGAAATTCCATTTAATATACACCTATTGAGTCTCACAGTATTCCAGGAGCTGAAGGATATGAATGAGACAAGATCTCTGCTCTTGATGAGTCAAGACTATAAAATCCAGATACAGTGGATTCAGATGCTGTTAGGGTCTTAAAATCTAGGTTGGTGATTGATTTAAGGAAAAGAGCCACCCGCTTGCCTCTGTAAAGATATCATCAACACCATAAGAGTGCCCTTGTCCTTGCATTCTGCAGCCTGTCCTAGAGAGGAAATGAAATAGGACACAGCCCTTGCCTATATAAATCAGTTACATCTATGGTATTATACAGGCACAGCAGCAACTGCACAACACTTGGATATTCTAAACCAAAGGTAGATGAATCCAGTAACAGTATATTATGACTTTTTAAAAATTCTTAATTTTTTTTTATTTTTAAAGATTTTATTTGAGAGAAAAAGCACATGAGCAGAGGGGAGGGGCAGAGGGAGAGGAAGAAGCAGATTCCCCACTGAGCAGGGAGCCCCATCGGGACTTGATCCCAGGACCTTGGGATCATGACCTGAGCTGAAGGCAGACACTTAACCAACTGAGCCACCCAGGTGTGCCAGTATATTATAACTTTAAGGACTTAAGGCCATAACAAAACTTTAAGAAAGTATAATGTTGACTCACTATTTCCAACACTCACTTGGACAAGGGTCATTATTGCAAAAATCGCTCTGGACATCACTCCCTTCACATCTGCTTCCTCCATACAGGGGGACAGGATCAGAGCACTCCCTTGTTCTCTGTCTGGCACCTCCTCCACAGGACACAGTACAGGTACTCCAACTGGTCCAAGCTGCCCACTTGCCATCAACTGGATTAAGGAAAAACATATGTGCTCTGTTACTACAATACCCTGAGCATTGTTAGGTTGGGTGATGTTCTTATTGACATTGATTCTTACTGACATGCTACTCAGATAAGAGGTAGATGTCAATTTATTACGGGTAAAAACACTGTATTTCTCTTACCTGGACAGTGTCTTTCATTACAAACTTGCATCTGTGTTTCTGCCCCATCACAATAGGATCCATCAAATGATGGTGGTGGATTATTGCACAGTCTGGTCCTTATCTGGGCACCTTTACCACAACTTTCGCTGCATGCACTCCAAGGCTGCCAAGTGCCCCATGCTCCATGAACTACAAATATCCCATGAGACAAGTTGCAAGTTGCAAGGCACAGAACCACATTTGTTAAATAAACAAAATTATACAAGTAAATTAACTCAGTAATGAGTTAAATTAGCCTGGAATCTAAAATAACTGAAATTGAACCAAAGGAAACATAAATAATGTTCTTCCTTTCTCCTTCTGGTTAGATTTTCATGGGAATTAGTGTTTATAGGAAAATTCAGAAGGCTACCTAATGCCAAAATGAATGCTTACAATTATCCAAAGGGACTATTTTATTAAAATAGAATGTAATCAAACTACCATATGTAAATACAATCTAAGTTTAAAAAATCCTAGATAAGCATTTGTTTGTGCTTTATGCTCTGGGAAAAGTGGAAGGAACCAGAAGCTTAGGAGCAAGGCTGTATAACAAATCTAGATGCAATTATAAAGAATATAATCATTTCCATAATGATAACTTGGACTCTAGACTCAAGACCACATCTTTAAGCCTGATTCAGCTTCATGTTTAAAAATACACTTAGATCCTTCAACAACATGATGATTTGCACAGTTGTAACTCCTTAAAAAATTGTCTCCATTACATAATGTTCATGAATTAAAAATTCTGAATAACGTACTCACCTGCTTCCTAAACACCCAAAATTTGACCAGTAGTTTCCACGGAGTGATATTAAGGCCTTCCTTTTGGTAACTAACATATTATACCATCTAACCGCAAGACTGAAACAACCTTGTGTTTCCTACCAGGTGCATGGGCTAAGAATCAACATTATCGTTTCTCTCATGTATAAGTCAGTATCAAGTGATATTTTTGTTTTAAGGGTAATTTTCTAGAAATAGGGCTCATAAAATATGTTTTTGTGGTCACCCAGTTGAACCAAGATATGAACCAAAATAGGGCCTTAAGGTCAGTGTCTAAATATTCTCTTAACACAACCTATCAGACACCAAAAGAATTAGTTGAAAACCAAGTAATGACATTAAATTATCATTTGCCTGCTTTGTTTAGAATATAGTTTAAAACACACCTTAGATTTTCTTTCAATTAACTATTTTCTAGTTGAGTTTATTACATATCCGTGTACTTAGTAGACACAGACAAGCATAGTCACACACATGTATTTTAGCTGTTAAGAATTTGGACTAAAAAGTATTTGACTAACCCTAAAAAAAAAGAAAGAAAAGAAAAAAAGAAACAACAAAGCCTTTAAATATAAGGCAGATATTACTCAAAACTACTTCTTTATTAATTTGGATTACTGATGTATGGACTGTGTGATTGAAAAAATTTAGCTATTCCAATTATTTTAATACGTCCAATTTTCAAGGCTGTTGGTTAACAAAAAGCCACTGATGCATTTTTTTTATTGGAGGATTACAATTGGGTGATGCTTATTCATTTATTATCTGTGAAGTTTCTATTACATATAAGTAGAGGTGTTTGTCTGAAGACCTTTTATTTTTTTTAAATCACTACAGAACACCCCAACCAGAATTTAATTTAATGACATAATATGTGGCAGAGTTAAAATGTTTCTTTTATATGAATGAAATGAAAAGAAAAAATTTAGAATGATAATATAAACCAGATAAAGTATAAAACATTGTGGTATATAAATAATACAAAAGAAAACAGCTATGGAGGAATTAGTATGTAAGAAAAATCCAAATTATAATAGATGAATTTGTGCTACACTAAGTTGCAGTTCTGATTCTGGAAAAGCAATAGAGCATGGTGCTTAGGTGCAGGGACTCTGGACCTAAGCAAGAATCTTACTATTGTACTATACTGTTCTTGCAAGTTTTCTGTAATTTTGACAGTATTAAGAATAAATTCTTACTAAAAAGAGTCAAACTCTGTGAAGCAAAAATTAACAGAATTACCAAAAACAAAAACAAAAACAGAAAAAACCAGATGAATCCACTATCATAGTTGGAGACTCTGACACCCCTCTATCACAAATGCACAGATGTAGCAGGCAGAAAACCAGTAAGGAAATAGTTGAATTCAACATTACCATTGATCATCCAACAACAGCAGAATACACATTCTTCTCAAGCTCACCAGCAACATTCACCCAGACAGAACATATTCTGGGTATAAAATACATCTTCAACAAATTTAAAAGAATAGAAATCATATAATATCTGTTGTCAGACCACAGTAGAATTAAGAGAATCAATAACAGAAAGATAACTGGAAAACCCTCTTAGATGTGGAGATTAAACAACACATTGCAAAATGATACATAGGTCAAAGAAGAAATCTCAAGAGAAATTAAAAATATTTTGAACTAAATGGTGATGAAAGCACAACTTATCAAAATTTGTGGGATGCAGCAAAAGCAGTGCTAGGAGGGAAATTTATAGCATTGAATGCATATATTAGGAAAGAAAGATGTAAATCAATCATCTAAGTTTCCACCTCAGGAAACTAGAAGAAGAGAAAGTTAATTCCAAAGAAGGCAGAAGAAAAAAAAAAATTAGAGCAGAAATCAGTGAAACTGACAAAAGGAAATCTAGATAAAATCAATGAAACCAAACGGTGGCTCTTTGAAATTATCAATAAAGTCAATAAGCATCTAGCCAGAGGAAGAAAAAGAGAGATTGAGAACACAAATTACTAGTATCAGAAATGAAAGAGGGGCATTACTATGGATCCTATGAACATTAAAAGGTTAATGAAGTGATACTATGACTACTCTACACTTAAATTTGATAACCTAGATGAAATGGACCAATTTCTTGAAAGACACAATTTGCCAAAACTTGCACAAGAAGAAATAGACATCTGAATAAGCCTGTATCTATTAAAGAAATTGAATCAAAATTAATAACTTTCCAAAACAGAAAGCACTGCTCTAATGGGTTCACCGCTGAATTTTCCCAAACATTTAAGGAAGAAATTATACCAATTCTTTACTATCTCTTTCAGAGGACAGAAGCAGAAGGATTACATTCTAACTTATTCTATGAGGCCAGCATCTCCCTAATACCAAAACCAGACAAAGACATTACAAGAAAAGAAAACTATGGGTCAATTTCTCTCATGAACATAGATGAAAAAATCCTCAATGAAATATTAGCAAGTTGATTACAACAATGTATAAAAAGGAAATCCCTTCTATCCCTAAGAATCTGACAGACCACCAGATGAGAAAGTCTTTCTTAGGCTACCTGCTCAGTTTGCAATGGTATGATGATAAATTTAACAACCACCTCTCAGGAAATAGAGAAACTGATTTGTAGCATCATGGTGTAAATGCTTCCAAAGGTGTAAATGCTCCCACTATGGTCTGTGCCCAGCTAGTAATATGATGTCACTAAACTTTCAACTGGAAAGAGATACATGTTTTCATTTGCTTGTCTCAGGGTACCACTGACATTATGCCAAAACAATAGTTAAATTCAATTAATTTAAGGACTGGGAAATAACCAGAGAAAGTCTCAAAAATAGTAAGAACAGTGAGCAAACATCAGTAAACCAATAGTTACTCAACATGAAGAGAAAAAAACCTGACTTTTATTTTAGGACATCTACAAATATCATTTTGCTTTTCATTATATCAGTATCATAACTGACAATCTGTACAAAGACTGCTATAATCAGGTGTTCTGGCTCTTTTGACTTTGATATATTATGCTATTATAATCAGCTTTCTAATTCTTTAAGATTAAAACAGTTTTGGCTTTGGCTTATTTTTTTTAAAGATTTCATGACAGTATTTTACTTATATTTACTAATGCAATGTAAGTTCTGAACTGCAAATCAAGATACCCAGGATCTAAGCAAATAGGCTTAGGAATCAGACAGACCTGGATTCAAATCCTTGATTCACTTTTTACTAGCTATGTAACGTTAGTGAATTATCATCTATTTTCTGAATCTTGGTTTCCTCATTTATACAATAGGATGCGATATCCAGTGTAGTGAACATCTATTATATTTTGGTTTGTCTGCATCCCCCGACTCCCTTCATTTAAACCATCTCAGCTAAGGTGTCTCTCCAGGTATGCTCTATCACTGCAACTCTTGGCATTTGTTCAGTAGGCTTATAAATATCTAAATGATATTATCTATTTACCATTCTAACTGGAGCAGTTAAAACAATGACTTGAGCACAGAGTGGGTGCTCAATAAATATTTGTTGGATAAATGAATGAATAAATGAATGAATTAATGAATGACCAGACACTTCTATCCCAAATGGTTTCTTTCTGGCTGTCAAACAAGGAGCCTGACCCTCTTGACACATGCTAGGTAGATAGCTCAAGCCGGTTATCCAAGTATCTGGACTTAGCTGAGTTCAGAGGTGAGCATGAGACCCAAACAAAATCAAACAGGGCTCCTTTTCAGAGGTTGATAGGAATTCTGAGAGAGAGAGCAAGACTTTTTTTTTTTTCTGAGGCCTTAGATTATAAGGCCCCTGTGAGCCAGTAGCTGCCAGCAGTCATTTTTTCCACTGCTTGGAAAGAGTTTAATGGACAATAAAGCCAGAGAAGAAAGCAGAGACGAGAGATGGAAAACATGCTAGGAAAAACACTGGCCAAATCCTTGAATTCAATCATACCTGAAAGTAGAATCTTCTACTTAAGCTTATTTAGGTTTGGTTTCTGTCACTTTAATCTGAAAGAGCCCTAAAATACTAGGGTTGTTTTATAAAGTAAAAAACAACATGTACATAAAGCACCTAGCATGGTTTCTACAACATGACAGGTGTTTAGTGAATGGTTGCTATTATTATCTCAGCCCTCTCTAACTGTGTGTTTCTGGGAAAGTCTTTAAATACCCTAGACTTCATTTTTCTTATCTGAAAATGAATGGCTGTATTAGATGTTAAGGTCCTCATTACTTTTAAATTCTATGATTTTGTAAATACTATGTTTTCTCTACATGATTAAAAATACACCACAGATGGTGTAACATAAAGGTATTCAATTAAATCAGGGATTTTACTTAACATTGATTAATGTCATACCTTTCATAACTTTATTAATGAGACAGAATTAATAACACATAAATATATTCCAGGGTAGAGGCTACAACATCTTTTTACAACTAAGAAGAAAAGGTAATTATAACCTCTTTACTGGAGTTAAAAATAGCCAAGTTTTGCTCATCAGTGGATTCTCACCTGGGCAGGGCCTAATGTTGCACATGATTATTTCTATTGCATTTCCTTCACATGGCCGCCCACCATATTGAGTTGACGGATTATTGCAAGTTCTGGTCCTTGTTCGGTTGCCACGTCCACAACTCCTTGTGCATTCTTCCCAAGGGCTCCATTCTGACCAGCTACCATCCACTATACAAAGGTGAAACATTACACTGTCAGATACTTTGCAATTTAAAGCATTAACACTGAGACAATCCATAGTTAGGGAACAGAGATGAGTATCTATTGAACATGTGCCTGTCCGTTGAATAAAGAGATGTACCTGGACACAGCTTACGCTGACAGTTTCGCATTTCTGAATCTGACCCTTGGCAAGGCTTCCCACCATTGGCTGGAGAGGGGTTGTTGCAAAGACGACTTCTCTTTTGGATGCCTTTTCCACAGGTGACACTGCAGGTTCTCCATGTAGACCACTGGGAATATCCACCATGAACTGCAAATAAAACATTGTACTTTGTCTCTCTGTTTGTAAACAACAAAACATAAATTGAATTTCATTTATGCACTGGGTCTAGAGCTGAATCTATAATTGCTGAGCAACTACTTATGGGTGCTGTCCTTGATGGTAAAATTAAAATCCATACAGGAAAGAAGAATTTCAAATAGTTAACTAGAGTTTGTTCTCAGCTCCAATCCTGACTCATGCGGACATGGCTGCCAGAAGAGTGAGAGACCAAAAAGTTCAAATACTGTTTACCTTTTGGATATGTCATTCTTTAAAGAAAAATAAATGCATGGATTTCTGAGAATAAATTTGACTTAGTTTTGAGTCAAAACTTCAGTGTGGGATCTTGAATTATTAGAGCTTGGTATTTTACTGCTCTAATCTGAATTGTTTTATTCCCTCCAGTCCATAAATTATGTGATTTTTGTTCTAGCTCCACAATCTAGAAGTATCTTAAGGGTAAAAGGAGACTTAGACTAAGATGCTTAATAATTTTTATGATTTGGATTGCCCCAGGTGCTATATATTTATTTTTAAAGTTTATTTTTTCTCTACACCCAACACGGGGCTCAAACTCACAGCCCTGAAATCAAGAGTCGCATGCATGCTCTTCCAACTGAGCCAGCCAGGGTAATAGTACCTCCTGGTGCTATTTAATATAAGTATCCCTCTGATCACACTCACCCTGGACTGTGACCGGCACTCTGACAAGGACAGAACCCATCAAGTTTCGAGCAACACATTCATATTCAGACGTATCTTCTTTCTGAGCAGCAGCAATATGTAATGAGTTGTTGGACAACACATTAACTCGGTCATCCCAAGGGACAGAGTGCCCTTGACGGGACCATGTAATGGTCGGATGAGGTTCTCCAGTTGCCTGACAATTCAATATGACTTTGTCACCTGCAGTAATAACAGTTTCTACTGGCTCAAGAGTGATAATAGGAGGACCTACAGAAAAAAGAACATAGCGCTTCTTAGTTTTTGTAAAGTTATATTAACATTTTTATTAATATTATAGAGTAACATTATTTTGAAAAAAAAATAGGCTGATTTGTTTATAAAACACTGTAGTTTCTCAACTACTAAGGTTGCAATGGCCATTGATAGACTTTTCATAGCTCTGTTTTACTTACTAAATGTCCAAAATTAAATTTAAACTCCTAAGCATATTAGCCTATAGCATGGGCTCTACAGTCATACTTTCTGGGTTCCAACTCTGCTTCTGTTCCTTAGGACCTCTCTGAGCCTTTGTATCCTTCAGAGAATTCTTGTTAAGACTCCATTAAGATGATGTAAGCCTAGCTCTTTGACAGGGGAAGCACATAATATTATTAGTACTATTGTTGTTATCATTGTTTTTGTCTGTTTTGCATAGTGAACATTCACTTCTTTCCCTTACATCACTTTTTGAGGTAGAGTCATTATTAACTTTTTCTTTCATAACTGGTCACCATTCATGTATTCAATAAACATGTATCAAGAGCCTACTATTTGCCAGGCATTGTGTTAGATGCTCAGAAATAACAGATATAACTTCTAGACTCAAGG
The DNA here is from genome assembly GCF_964656455.1 of Halichoerus grypus. Classification (NCBI taxonomy): domain Eukaryota; kingdom Metazoa; phylum Chordata; class Mammalia; order Carnivora; family Phocidae; genus Halichoerus; species Halichoerus grypus. The sequence goes on from NC_135718.1 coordinate 109,950,815, forward strand.
AGGTCACAGTCCACTGATAAGACAGATGAGTGACTATAATTATTTAGTTGTTCTATAATATAGCTACAGAATTTAGTAATGGAATAGGTAGAATAATATTTAGTACAGAATAGGTAAATATGTGGTAATACAGAAGCATAACAATAGTGACTTAATAGATCAGAGGCATTCACTGAAAATGGAGAGGAAAAGGAAGATATTCAAGAACCAGTAAGAAAGAAATAACAGAATTTTGTCATTGAATTGAGAGGAACTGACAACTACAGGACTACTGTATTGTCCAACTACTTGGACAATATAGTGTGGTTTGGGCAGTTCAGTAGAACATAGGAGGAAGAACATATTTGTTTGGAGGTTGTAAGGAATGATGATTTGTATCCATTTGGAACTACTGAGCTTGAGGTATCTGTGGGGACATTCACGTAGCGATGTCTAGATGATGAGAGAATATTCCTATCTGCGGCTCAGAAGAGATATGGGCTTAGAAATATAGATCTGTGAATCATTCATGAGTGGATAAGATTGCTTTGGAAGTGATTCTAAAATGTGAGGGAGAGGGCCAAAGACAGAAACTATTACAACATTGTTATTTAAGAGATGAACAGAAGACAGGCCCATACAATGATCCTAAGAACTGATCAGTGAGGTAGGAAGAAAATCAAGAGAGAATGGTATCCTGGCAATCAAAGGAAGGAGCTTCAAGAAGTGGGGAGAGGTTGACAGTATCTATAGGAGATCATAGCTGCTCAAGTGAAGTTGGAAAAAAATGTCAAAGTAGCTGTATATAGCTACTGGCAGAATGTTTATACTGGTCTACAGTGTCAAGAAAGAATACGAGATTTCATGGAAAAGAAGAAGCTTGAACTGGATTTTCAAAAATGGGTAAGATTATACATAGAAGAGGGGAGTCTACTTGGAGAGAAGGAAATAGCATGGAGATGGATTTAGCTTTGAAAGGATGATTCACTTAGGACAGCAGCAGAATATAAGGTTTTAAACATTTATTTAATCAGAAGAGTTCACATTTAAATAGGTAAGCAAAGAGGAGCCTGTATATTCTTGAAAGGTGAAAGCTGTGATGTAGTAGGCTTGAACTGAATGGTGGAATGATTTGCTCAATGAGAAGTAATGAATATCAGATAATTCAGGGTCATGGCTCTATTTTAGATGGAGAAGTATATCTGGAATAATAGAACATAAAACAAAATATGCCAGGATTTTATGTAAAGGTTTTACTGACATGTTGTCTTCTACAAAAGTAATTATTTCACATGAGGTTTGAACCTCCCAGTATCATTAATGCATTATTCATGTATATGTCCACATCATCTTACACAATACCTTCTTACTTGATGTTTATATTAACTTTATTCAAGGAGCTTTCAGGGCTGGGGCTTTTATTTCTCTCCCAGTGTTCAGATTACATTATGTGTTCAATAAACTGCTGCTGAATAAATTAAATGCCTCAGATTAATTATTCAACACTAAATGATAACATAATGACTAAATGAGCTCATGTGCTCCTTCTACTATGGTCAAAGAAAGTGTCAAAACTCAGAGTCTTAATTTCAATACCATATTTGAACATTTCCTATAAGCCTATAAATTAACTCAACAATAAAATTCCATATGTACATCTTTCATGGTTGAATTAATTCTACCAATCACATAATGATCAGTTAAATATGAGTGCTTCATCTAAATGAAAACATTCCTTCCGGTACTTTAATTTTAAACAAATATTTTGGTTTTTATATGCCTCATTTACTTAAATCAACTTATTGTCAGTACACATAAATAAGCTAATCTAATGCTGCCTTTCATAAACCAGATCAGTGGAACACTCTTCCAGGAGAGATTAATCATTGTGACACCCTACCCACATTAACCCAACAAAGAGGGGAAGAAGGTTTCGTGGAAATAACATTTATTTGGGAAACATGACATATTATACCTTTCTCTTGCTGAGTTATAACACATCAACATATTAACATTTCAGGAAAGATCTGCAGTAAAGAAACCTGGCAACAAAGCAGGGCTTGGCATATAGTAGGGGCTCTTTATATATTTGATAAATGAATGAACTTTGTTTAATCAATTTTCTCTCAGACTTGTTTGACCATGGAACTCTAGTTTTTTCCTAATAACATCCCACAAGGCTATTGTTTGATAAATATGTACTTTAATAAAACACTGTCATAGCAAGATATGGAAACAACCTAAGTGTCTGGTGATGGATGAATGGATAAATAAAATGAGTATACATATGTATAATGGAATGTTATCTAGCAATAAAAAGAAGGAAATCCTGCCATGTGCAACTACATGGATGGACCTGGACGGCATTATGGTAAACTAATTAAGTTAGAGATAAATAGTGTATGGTATATCACTTGTATGTGGAATCTAAAAAAGAAAAAAAAGTTGAATTCATAGAAACAGAGTAGATTGGGGTAAATGGGTGATGTTGGTCAAAGGACACAAACTTTCACTTATAAGATGAATAAGTTCTAAGGATCTAAGATATAGCATGGTGACTGTAAATAATACTGCACTGTATCCTTGAAATTTGTAAAGTGAGTAGACCTTAAGTGTTCTCACCAAAACAATCAAAACCAAAAAATGGTAACTGTGAAGTGATGGATGTGTTAATAAACTTGATTGGTGCAATCATTTCACAGTGTGTGTGTGTGTGTATATATATATATATATATATATATATATATATATATATATATATATATATAATTTTCACTTTGTACAGTTTAAATATATACAGTTGTATTTATTAAAAGTTAAAGTCTTAGATAATAGTAGTTTAGCAAATAACCGTTAGTAAATGCTAGCCTACAGCATCTCTCAAAAGTGAATGAAGAAAACATAAATTTATCCCATTAAATACTGAGCCTATTCACAAAATAAGTTTGTTCACTTAAATTCTCAACCCAGTGATGCTATCCTCAGGTGAATCCTGAAGTGGTCCTGGAGACTGTCCTTCTGATGGCTTATACTGAAGGGCTTCATGATGAGCACGATAGTCCTGCCCAGAATATATAATTATTTCATGGAAGATTGATAGCAATCAACCTAGAGCACTTTTGAATTCATTTATATTAGTCTTTACATTTTTTCTTCAATTTTTTTTATTATTATGTTATGTTAATCACCATACTTTTAATACACATTTTAAAGTGCCAGAAAATGACATTTTTGTAACCACATTACCAGAACCATGGTAAACTACGTGAAGGATACTTGGCTGAATATACTGCAAACCAAAAGAAAGCTCTGCTGCCAAGCAACCGTACTCTTGAACTGCATGTGTTAGATAAAATAGAAAAAATATCTATTCAAAACTGTATCAATCTTATGCTTGATAACAAATTGCTCTATCAGCGGCAGAAAACTAAATTACACACACTCTGAAGGCTACTGATAATATACTTGCTATGAAGTTAAAAAACAGGAACATTCTTTATTAGGCAACACTCCTCCAATCAGGTGTTCACGTAGAGTTGAACAAAGCAGCTTACTCTGCAGAGTCAGACTCATGCTGCGCTCCACCACCCCGGCGTCATTGGTAGCTACGCATGTATAATCACCGGCATCTTCATTCTACGGAAATAAGCAGTGCTTTATAAAAATGTGAGCCTACAGAGCAGGGCAAATAACTTTTTTCACCATGAGGCTACTATAAAGTTTCATTTTTGAGAAGGGATTTTTCATGGAAGTAGACAAAACTACATATATTTACCTTCATAAATAGGTTTTAAAATGAGAAAAAGGAGGAGAAAAAAATTCCCAGCCTAAATGTTTTCAAAACAGCCGATTATTGCTCTCTGGGAATAATAATTGCTAGGAAACTGAGGCAAAAATAATATTTTTTATAATCTTCTACCCAAAATTATCTCACTATTTTTCCATATCTTTTTTCTTTCTTTTTCCTTTTTTTTTTTTTTAGGGAGAGAGAGAGAAAGAGAAGGAGGAGCAGAGGGAGAGAGAGAATCTTAAGCAGACTCCATGGTCAGCATGGAGCCCAATGCAGGGCTCGATCTCACAACCCGTCTCATGACCTGAGACAAAATCAAGAGTCGGACCCTTAACTGACTGAGCCACCCAGGCGCCCTTCTTGTTCCGATACCTTAAAAAGCATTAAAATAATGAGGACACCTTAATTTCTCTTTCTTCTGACTGTGTTATGCACAAACAATGAATCATGGAACACTGTATCTAAAACTAATGATGTAATGTATGGGGATTAACATAACAATAAAAAAATAAAAAAAAATGACTTATATGGTTACAAATGGTATTATATGTATACAGAGACAAACTTGAGCTAAAGAAGTATAAGTTATAGATGTTTGTGTCATCACTTAGTGAAAATATCAAAAGTCTACGATCCAAATTTGAAACTCAATTCATAATTGTAATAGAATGGTACTATATGAATGCAATTAAATGTAGAATTTTTTGTACTGTTTCCCTTCAAAAATATATTTGATCACTAAAAAAAAAAAAATAATGAGGACAAATTAACAAATATTGAGACCTTTCTAATGGGGGTTATTTAAAAAAATTAAGGGTGGTCTCTATCTAGAGAGCGTGAACTTCAGGAGAGAAAGGAAAAACTAATTTACTGATAATGATAAATCAAAGAATATAATTCACAAATTTATAGATATATGGTATAAAAAATAAGTACTCCATGAGTTTAGATTTGGTGACTAATTAGAGTCACAGATTTTGCTAAAAGTCTTGTGAATAGGAGAATTTGTTAATAGAAACACCAAGTCAACAAAGGAGAACTGAATTGCAGGAAGTAGAGGAGGGTGGGAGAAGGAAGACAGATGTTTAATTGGGAGTGTCAATGTATTATCCAAATAGAAATTTTCAATAAGAAACTTGGAATGGAACTTGGAAGAATTGCAGGGTTGGAGATAAATATTTAAGAATCTGAAATTGTATGGTAAAAATAATTAGTATTAGTATTAACATTGGTGGTGTTAGAAGAAGTACCAAGGACTTCAGAAGTAGTAATACTTGTGTAGAGGAAAAGGGGGAACGTGGTAATAAAGAAATCTAAGTCTCACTAGTGTTACAGCAGTTAAAGGTAGAAATCATCTCAAAACTGAAAGGACAAAGAACAACATCCGATGTTGAAATAAAACCCAGGAGAATGAAAGACTAAGAGTGGTTCATTGGATTAGGTCATTAAATATTGTATTTTAATTATTATTTCAATTAATTCAACAATGTGATAAAAAAAATTACCCATAGGTAGTCTAGTTAAGATATTTTTAGATAAAATAGCTCATTTGCTTGACCCCAAAATTAGAATAACTTAAAGCAACACTCATTTTCTGAATTACTGAAGCTTTTGGAAAGCCTAAAATAGTTAGCTTAGTGATGAAAGTTACCCTATAATTTATTTGTCATTTTGTTTGTAAAACTTCAATTTCCTTGCTCTAATACAGATTTGAGGAAGTTATCGAATGATGCTAAATAATAATAGATCAATGATTGGGAACAAAGCAGCAGAATTATTCTGTTGCTTGTATTTCTTTGAAATGGCTAAACATAATCAATTTGAAGCATTGTTTCAGTTTTTTATAAAAACCCATTGATTAAGATTTTATGATTTAATTAGAAATGCAAGAGAAATTTTCCAATTCATGGCACCTTATAGAGAGGCATTAATTGTGGCGGTTAAAGTGCCCATCAACAATTTCAGTGTGACTTACTACAGTGCCATAAATGGCCAGAGAGCCATTGACCAGTTGACGGATTCTGTGGTTAATTTCAATATCCACCCCCTTTCTGTTCCATTGGATGGTTGGGGCAGGATCTCCTTTCACTTCACAATTCAAGACTGCATTACCACCAAGTGGTTCAATCCAGTTAGAAGGGTAATCACCTTTGAAGACTGGAGGTTCTGGGAAATAACAACAGAGAATTGTAAGTAAAAGGAAGCTCTGATCATTTCTTTGTGATTTTGACCTATTTAGAGAGATAATTTAGTGAAGAAGGGAGAAGCCACTTTTGAACCCCATGAATTTTCAGAATCACTGCTCATGCTAATCAACCGGATAATTTGGTTAGTTTCGATAATCTAAGCAGATGATTCCGTTTTGTACCAAATGATCTCTTTGCTTACCTACTTTTGAGTTGAACGTTGATAATGTATTATTTCTTATGAATTTGCACATCTGTGAAACAGGACTAGATGGATTAATAAACTGAAGTTATAGTGTATTACTATATAATAAGGAAGCAAAATGCAAATTATTCATTATAAATAAATGATAAATTAAAAATAGAGCATGTTTACCTACCTTTCACATAAACAAATCCAATTGCCTTCACAAAACCAACGCTGTTCTCTGCGATGCACACGTAAGTACCTGAATCCTCTTTTGACACTCTTTTAATAACAAGTTCACTATGTCCATTAACACTGTCAAAGTGGGCTGAAAGAAACAAGTCAGGAAACGACTAAATGCCTCTCAGTAACCTAAGAAAATAATCACAACAGCTCAATATTTTGCAGGTTGGATTTATGAGTTGGTCAGAAATTGAACTAGAGATCTCATCATGACATTGGAGAAGAGAGCCTTTTCCACAAATTTCTTCCCCTGAGCTATTTGCTATGTCTCTAGACACTTGTTCTTGAAGAATGAAAAACAGCAGAAGGAACAGGAAAAGAGAATGAAAATAAACGTCTTTTAAAATTATTTTAGATTTATTTATTTATTTATTTATTTTTTAAAGATTTTATTTATTTACTTGACAGAGAGAGACAGCGAGAGAGGGAACACAAGCAGGGGGAGTGGGAGAGGGAGAAGCAGGCTTTCCCGCGGAGCAGGGAGCCCGACGCGGGGCTCGATCCCAGGACCCCGGGATCATGACCTGAGCCGAAGGCAGACGCTTAACGACTGAGCCACCCAGGCGCCCCTAAAATTATTTTAGATTTAAAGTACACCTTTTAAGTGTTGCCTAAATCTGGCTTCTGGTCTCTCTGGGTTTCAAAAATCTTTCATTCAGACCTATGACATTTTCCACTTTATTTATCTCACCCCTTTTCCTCCCAAACAATTTACATCAAAAACATGAAAACCTTTTCAGCTGTAATTCAACGGACTTGGCAGGTCAGAGGGGAAATCATGAAAACATATGCTAGTTAGGTAATAATGACAACATGATTAAATTTGTAATGATTTAAACTTCTCCATAAATGGTTGTTGATATAAATATTTATAAAAGTAGTTATAATATTTGGAATAGAGAATAAGGTAAACATGCTAATCCTCAAACAACAAAAATAAGATTCTGATTAGACCAGCAAATATCTAATTATGTTGGTATGTTTACCTTGTATGCTTTCCCCCATTCAAATTATTTCAAAAGATTTCATACTGCTGAATATGAAGTGGAAAATCAAGCTTTAAAAATTTAAATAGCTGAATTAGTATTATACAGTCAGAAAACAGTACTGATTAGACTTTTTAGACTATTTTTCCTTAGTGAGGTATACTGTTATTATTAAGGTAATACAGTCGATGAATTTCAGTCATTAACATAAATCTCTAGAACAGAAGAATTCAAGCTTATTACTTCTTTTCTAGGAAGACATTTATTAAATGCTAATAGTGCAGTATTTCAGAACTCAATTTTGGGTATGACAACTTCTTATTAACTGATAACATCTTTGTGCTGATAACATGGTCTAACAAATAAGGAGATACGTGTCCTCCCAGAGATGAGTGCTTCTGGGTTCCAGGCACTACTTTAACTTGTAGTGCACATAGTGACCAAAAATTTTCTACATAATTGATTTACATTATAAGAGAGGTTAATCGATGTTAATTCATACAGTGAGAAGCAGAGCTCTCCTCTGTCAAATTAGGTGAGTCTTCAGGACTTCAACAGTAGCCACCTTAATCCATTTATCAGGGAGGATAAGTTTAGGTACCTGTGTATACAATATTGTCTTCTCCTGGGGGAGGGAGATTATTCTTAGGTTAAAAACGTCTACTAATATCCTGTCACATATGGTCCTGTGATTAACTTATCCTTCAAAAGAATGAAAAAAAGAATATATATACTGGGTATAGGGTAAAATCCAGGCAAAGGTATATATTTTATAGAAGTTAAAGCAATCAACTCTTCATGTAACCTTTATTTTTAGATTTTATTTATTTATTTATTTGAGAGAGAGAGAGTGTGCACAGGGGGAGGAGCTGAGGGGGAGGGAGAGGGAAAGAGAGAATCTCTCAAGCAGACTCCTTGCTGTGTGCAGAGCCCAGAGGTGGGGTTCGATCCCACACCCTGAGATCATGACCTGAGCTGCAACCAAGAGTCAGATGCTCAACTGATGAGCCACCCAGGTGCCCATCTCTTCATGTAACTTTTCAATCAATTCCCACAGCTAAAGGAAATGGAGATTGGTTTAGAGTTTTTTATGGGTATATTTATCTACTTAAGAATTAAATGACCAACCTGGAATAATATTGTTATTGAAGGTCCACGTTAACTTGGGCAATGGAATCCCAGTGGCTTTACAGCTTAATCGTAGCTGTTCTCCTTTAGTTAATGACATATCTCCAGGAAGTTCAGTAAAAGTGGGGAGAACATGTACAGTCAGGCTGACCATATGTGTGTCTTCACCTGCAGCGTTGTTAGCAACACAGGTATAGGTGCCAGAATCCTCCGGCTTAAATAAAGAAAAATTATAGTGTTAAAATTACATAGTCTTACATCATATTCCATAAAATACATAAAATTGCATAGCTTGGTTCCCAAAGGAGCACTCTTATTTAAAGACAGTTTAAATTTCCATCTTGTAGTCTGAACCATCTGGCTAGCTTTTGCATAACATAATTTAAGATGTATAGGAGTTGAAACAAAAGCCCATACCCTACAGAACTATAGCAATTTACAGTAATAAGATCTCAGAAAACTCTACAAAAGTTCTAAAGTTTACTAAACATCAAGTGTACTGCAGCTCTACAATGTACAGATAAAGAACACATAATTAAAAAGTTTGGTAGCATCTTAGCTGGTAGCTGGCTTTCTTGGTAATGTGGCACCAAACACCACCAAAATTATCAAAGGAGATGGAAAGGGTATGGGCAATACTACCTGCAATTCTTAAGTTTCACTTGCTAAATACAACAGCCAGTCTTGGCACTCATCTTACTAGATGTCCTGGAATGGCATCAATTTGACACCCTGTCTCTGTGAAACCATGTCTTCACTTGGCTTCCAGGCTACCCCCTTCTCCTAGTTTCCTTCCTACCTCACTGGTTGCTCCATTTCCATCTCTTTTTCCTGGCTTCCCTTCAATATTAACATCTTGATGTTGGCATGCGAGAGGGCTCAGTCTTCAGTCCTCTTCTCTATCTGACTTGGGTCCTTAGTGATGTCATCCAGTCTCATGGCTTTAAATACTATCTATATGCTGATGAGTACCAGTATTTGCAGGCCAGATCTTTCTTCCAAACTCCAGTTACACTGAAATTCCCATTTCACCTCTCTGCTTGTATGCCCAAAAGACATCTCAAACTCATGTCCAAAACTGAACCCCCAATTTCCCTTTCACCATCCTGTTTCATTGGTAGCCTTTACCATATCAGTTGATGGCTATTTTGTCCTTCCAGTTTTTAATGCCTTTTGTTCTCAGGCATCTGAGTCATCTGTACTCTTTTCTTTTTCATACTCCAGTGGCAATCTAGCTAGGAAATCCTAGCTTCAGAGTATATGCAGAATCCAGCCACTTCCCACCCCTTCTCTGTTAATATAATCTCTCCTCAGACTTCAAATCATCTTCCCAACAGGTCTTTCTGCTTCTACCCTTGCCTCTGCTCATTACAATGGTCAATGTAGTATTGCAAAAATGTAAGACAGATAACATTGATCCCAGGCTCAAAACCTGCAATGTATTCTAATTTTATTTAAAGTAAAAAGCAAAATTGTTATAATCTACAAGACACTACATGATCTGGCCTTCATTTTCTTTTCTTTCTTTCTTCTTCTCCTTCTCCTCCTTCTCCTTCTTTTTTTTTTTTTCCTTCTTTGCTTTTACTGGGCCCCTGTTCTTCCAATATATTAGGCATGTTCCCACCTTAAGTTCTTTCCTCTAGATATCTGAGACAGGAACATCCCAGTTTTACCTGCCTATCATGCTTTTCCCCCAGATATTTGCTTGGCTAACTCACTTCCTTTAAGTTTTACTCAAATGTCCCCTTCCCAAAGGAGACTCACCCTGACTATCCTATTAAAAAATGTAACTGGTACCCATCCAAACTCTGATCGCTTTTATTCTGTTCTTTTATTTTTCATACTACTTATTTTCTTCTGACGTATTGTATACATTGTTTATTATTATTGTATACATTATTTATTATTATTTTTTTATTGTCTATCTCCCTCCTCTAGAAATAAACTGCATGAAGGCAAGGATCTTTGAGTTCTTTGTTACCTCATATATTACTACTGCATAAATCAGTGCTGGTCACACAGAAGGTATTCAATAAATATTTTTTGAATTAATGATTGAATGCTTCTGAGTACATTACTTTTCCTTCTCTTTAAAAAGTTTAAGAATATTTTTTTTTTTGCATTGAAACATTAAAGGGTTGCTTGGAAATGTAGCATAAAAATTGTAATCACTAATAGTAGATACAATCTAAATTTGGTTGGCTGCATACTTTTTTTTAAAGGGCAAACAGGAATAAATCATATTCTCTATAAAGGTCTCCCCACCTCCATATCACTTAGCTGTTCTTAAAATTCTCAGTTTATAACAATTTAAGCTTAAAATCAAGGATTTTATGGAAGTGAAGCACTTAAAAATCTGGATTGTACATACTATTCACAAGTAGATTTCTACTCATCATTTGAGTCCTTCATCTAGTATTTATAAACTACTTTATTGTTATGTTTTTTAACATATCTGAGTCACACTGTCCCACTAAAAGTCTAAACTCTTCTTGCTCATTTAATTCCTTCAGGTCTGTAAGTGTAATAGAGGGCCCAAATTCAACATTCCTGAGCCTGGGGGTAATCCCACTAAAGGTATTTACTAGCTTAAACAAACAAATTTATCCTTATTTTATCAATTCTAAAATTCGTATTTTTAACTTTTAATATCCCTGAAACCTCGATACAACTTAAAAATTGATGGCCCTCTCCAGTTTACTTAACTGTACTTTTTCTTTCTTAGTGGTACATAAAATAATGGCACATTTTACAACTGATTTGAATAAATATGATTTTTGTTGGCACATGTGGTTGAGTTAGGGCCCAGTGATACAGCCAATCACTAGGGTTATTTACCTGATAATCCCAGGAGTCTGGCTAATGGCCAAAATTATACTACAAAGTGAATGTAATCAATTTTATTATTTTAATCTGTTCAAATTTAATTCCACAAAGATTTTGTAATGAAGTTTAGGTATTTTGAAGGGCAAGGAATAGGAATAAGATATGCACAAAAGCTCTGAAAGTGATTCACATTTTAATCATGTTTCATATTCAGGGCCAAGTATTGATATTCTCAAACCACATGGTAAATATTTTTAAAAGTCATGTAGTATGCATATATATAGATTCTTCTTCAAGTGGGCTACCACAAAAACTGAGATGCTTCTGATAGCTACTATTCTGTAGACTGGGTAAGCACCACCTAAGACTATTAAAAAATCTTACCCTGTGTAGATCCCTAAGACTTTAGTTTCCTTGTCAATGACTAGAAAGGGTTATTCAAAATCCTGAAAAGAAGAGAAAAACTGCTTTTCATATCTGCTTAATAATGCATCAGACATTCTTCTATCTCCACTCTCTAATCATTCCCATACATGGTTACATGCATGGAATATAACAGAGGTACTTAGAATTTTTCCTGATAAACAGATTTCCACAAAAATAAAATAATTTTAGAAGGAGGCCACTTATGAGTTCCTACCATCTGTTAAATATTATTCTTAGACCTGGGCCATAAAATGAAATATATGTGAAATTCATTTTTTGCCCTGAATTTATAAGAGTATTTTTCTTTCATTATTAAAGAATATATTTCCAGGCTAAGTTACGAAAAGTAAAAGGGTGAATTACCAATCTGGTTTAAAGTATCTATTCACATCTATTAAACTTACCACAACATTTTCCAGAATAAGTTCTCCATAGGGTTCAATGGTATATTTTCCTAACAAGTTAGCTAAAAGAACATTGTCTTTTTTCCAGTTAATTGCTGGTGTGGGGATTCCATCAGCCATGCATGGAAGAATGGCTTGTGAATTCTCATTGACCGTGTAGTGTATTTCTGTACTTCGGATTCTAGGAGGTACTAAGAAAAGTTTAAAAAAGATAGTCATTCAGGATGTTCAATAATATCCTTATTCACACAGAATATTGACACACAAAAGACTCTTTTGAGGATAATTTTGCTGGAAATAGTAAAATAAAATGTATTAAGATATTGATTTGTTTGTTATCATGAAAGATGCCTATAGCAAGAACCTCAATGGATTTCAACTTGTTGAATATATTCACAATCAGTTTCTAAGCAAATGACATAGAACTAGATTAGAAATCCTTAGATTTTATTTGGCTTCCTAACTTTCTCTCTCTTTTTTTTTTTTAAGATTTTTAAAATTTATTTATTTGACACAGCGAGAGAAAGCACAAGCAGGGAGAGCAGCAGGGAGAGGGAGAAGGAGAACCAGGCTCCCCACTGAGCAGGGACCCTGACGCAGGGCTTGATCCCAGGACCCTGAGATCATGACCTGAGCCAAAGGCAGACACTTAACCGACTGAGCCACCCTTCCTAACTTTCTTTTACTTAAGTTTCTTATGCTTATTGCAGTGAAGTAAAACAAACAAACAAACTAGAGCAACAAAATCCAAAAATGCTTCTGTGGTTGTATAATCACTGGATTTTTATCACAGATATACTGTGAGAACAAACGGATAAAAGTCACCAGTTTAAAACACTGTAAAACACTCACCCGATATTGAATATCACAAAGTGTTATGGAAAAAAAAATTTATTGCAGTATTTCATGTGTTACAACAAATGCAAGTAAAACCAGGTCAAGACATTTAATTCAGCTTTTATACTGCTGCAGAATAAATTTTTATAGTGATTTCAGAACTCTATGCAAATACTTCCTATGCCTCAAATTTTTTTGGACTGGAATTTAGGCAATATAGAAAGATCAATTGACTATTTTAATATACTAACAAATACCTTAGTGGATTGGAACTAAGCTATTTACTTCTAAAGGAAAGGCTTGAAAAGCATTACGAATACTTGGCTCAAAAAGTAAAAATACACTCCCCTCCAAAAACTATGACTTTTGGAATTATTCAAACATACCAGTAAGAAATAGATCAATTTTAATGACATTCTGAAAAGTGACAGGACAAAAGCTGTATTCAGCAAAAATTATTTTTTTTATTATATGAGTAAATACATAAACCATATATGAATGATTATCCACAGAAACATAGATAATAGGGAAAACACAAAAATCTATTTTGTTGAATGGTACACTGTAAATATTTGATTCATTTTTAATTAATTTATACTGTATTTTTATCATTTTCTTTATCTTTGGGATTGATATTTCAATTTTACTAGGGTGACAAAGTTGTAACATTAGTACATTTGCTTCCTTCTTTTTCAAGATGAAAATTTTAAGGTTATGACTTTACATTTGATTTTAACTTTGGCCACACACCATACATTTTGCTATATAGTGTCGTTATTTTTATTATTTTCTAAATAGTATGAAAATGAAAACATATTCTTTGACCTACTTGTTAACTAGAATGGTATTTTTAAATTTGCTTGGGGTTGGGGTTTTGGCATTAAAAGTTTATTACATGTTTCTAGCTTTATTGCATTGTGGGCAGGAATTGTGACCTTATTTTAAAATTGTATTAATGATTATTTTGTTGTTTAGTATATGGTTAATTTTGGTAAACTTTATACAAATTTGAGAAAGAAGAGTATTATTTATTTGAAGCTAAAGAACTAATGTGTATTGATTAATTCAATTATATGAACTAAAAGCAGGTATAAACCAGGGTAAGTATTTAAAAAACTCATAAATGGTGATTTAAAATTTGGGCTATTATTTCTTTATTCAATTAAAATTGTGTCTGCTTGAAATCATCACTTTAACTATGAAGCCATAGGAAATTCAAACATACCTGGAGGATAAAAAATGGCTTTCACAAATTTTTTAGAAAAGGAAAGAGCAGAGACTCATTACAAGAGTTACCTCTGAAAACAGTAGTTGGAAAGAGTTTAATTTACTCATTGTGTTCTCACACTGATATTAATGGGTATTTTATATTTAAAATACACATTAACAACGAAAATATTTCAATGCTGATCCTTAGATATTTTGTTAGTTGTCTGAATACAAAGAAAAAAAGATTTTTTTTCTGTTATAAAAATATACTTGTAAATATTTTGCTACTTTAAAATAATGAATTGAATAGATTCCCAACTCTCATTAGGTTCACACTGTATAATGTAGCTCATATGGAGATTAGTTTTGAGTGAAGATCATTTGCAAGTTGAGAAGTAAGCAGAATAGTCACAAAACACAAATGGATCCCATAAATGGGATCTATGGCCAAAGTATAAATACTAATAATCACAATATGAGGGGATTATTGGAAACACATTAGGTATTTTGGCTATCTTTATAAAATCTCTCTTTCTTTCTCACACATACATAATCATAGCCTTACTTTTGCCCACACAAATAATCAGAGCCTACATATTAGAAGGGTAAGTATACCTACACACCACACACACACACACCCCACTTCGGATTGCTGGTTTTGCATGACTTTGGCTTTCATCATATTTTTTCTCTGTGGTCTTTTCTCTTTGCCATGGCAATGTAGCAGATTGAAATAATTAATGTTAAATAACCTACCATGGACAATGAGCTTGGTGCTCATGCTGCTTGATCCTGCCACGTTAGTTGCCATGCACGTGTACTGGCCGGCATCATCAGGCTGAGCAAATGCGATGTGCAGAGCCCCAGAGCTGAGGATGCGCTGGCGGATTGATTCCACAATTGCATGCCCATCTTTATGCCAGGTAATGTCGGGTGGTGGGAAGCCATCTGCCTCACACGGTAGGGAGATGGGCTTATCCAGAGCAGTAATATATTCCTCTGGATGGGGGCTAATGACTGGAGGAACTGAAAGATACAAAGTGTAAACTTCATCTTAAAAGCATAAATGTACCATGTACACACCACAGTATCACTCTAGCAAACGGAAGTCACACAGAAAAGAAATGAAATCCTGACTTTACCATATTATCATCAAAGGATCACTATACTTTGTTTTCATTGGAAAAGAAAATTCTTTGAGCCATTTTCAGAACATTATTCTCTGCATAGTTAACAAATGTAAATGCTATTCAATTTTAAATGAGGACATAAACATATATTCCTGAGGTACTGCATGTCTAGAAAACTTAGGTTGTGTCAACAGAGGCATTTTCTTTAACATACTGTATTATGTGATTCATTTCAGCTACTTAAACTTTCAGAATAGACCCCTTCAAGGTTTGGAAATTATTCAACTGCTCAGAGATACTTTTACTCAAGTGTTTCCTACAGTGCTTAGTGTCTCAAATACAGTGGCCATATTTAACACAGTATTGTTTGAATGACTAAGTAAATAAATGAATAGATCATGGAAAAGAATTATATATGTAAAACTCTTCCCACTTCTTCCGAAAGCTGTGGAAGGGCTTACGATAAGGTGTTCTCTTCCTATTGTTTCCAGTAGGTTGATTACCACTTAGGTATTGGCCTGGATATTTTATTGAGCTTCAAAGAAATATTAAATAATTATCAGAGAACAATCAAGGACAAACAAGGAGCAACTGACCACAAGCACACGGGAAAGAAACGAGAGAATGATCCACTTGTGTCAATGCAAGTCCAGAGACAGTGACAAGGTGCAGAGGACAACAGTGACAGTAAAAATAATCCCTTTAAGTATGTGCCGGCAAAACCCACAAAAAACAAAAAAACTACCACTCATTCAAAAAAGCTTAAGAGAGAAACAAGACAAATGTTGTTTTCACATTGTTACCACACATGCAGACTGAGAAATGGAATCAGAAATGAGATCTCTGAGAGCTCCACTGATCCACGTAATGCCCTGTGCATAGCAAGTCCTGGGGACGTAGAACTATCTGCCACGTCTTCAGAGGATATGGAGAAATGGTCAACCACATGGAGACCAAATTTTATTTTATTTATTTTATTATTTATTTTTAAAGATTTTATTTATTTGAGAGAGAGAGAGAAAGCGTGCATGCATACAAGAGTGTGGGGAGGGGGAGAGGGGGAGGGAGAAACAGACAAGGGGCTTGATCCCAGGACCCTGAGCTGAAGTCAGATGCTTAACTCACTGAGCCACCCAGGCACCCCGAGACCAAATTTTAAAGTACGCTAATAGTGATGAGTAAGATAAAATCAACAAGTTGCGAAAAAAATATGAATAACCATGTTAAAATTACTTATATCAGCCAACATTATTTGGTTGGGTTTGTGCTTTCCATTACAAACTGTATCTGCAAGGAGAGAGATTTGGTTCAGAATTTTCATGCCTCTAGAGTATGCAGTTATCTCTGGTTGCTTTTGGAATGTTGAAATGCCATTAATCATTTAATGTGTTTCTTTGTCCCAGAATTGCCCATACCAATAATTTTAATCAATTAGTGAAGGAAAAACCCCTCCTATATGGAAGTGTTCTTTCCATGACCTCCATGTTGCCAAAGCCAATGGATATTTATTGGTCCTTATCCAACTGATCTCTCACTTGCATTCAACAAATCGTCCACTCCCTTCTTCTTGAAACACTCTCCTCTCCTAGCCTCCATCTGGCTTTCCTCTAACATGTCTGCCTGCTCCTTTGTATTCTTCTCCAGCATCCTCTCTTTTCTCAGGCCTTTAAACAATGTAGAGTTCTGGGTCTTTGTCCTTAGCTCTTTTTCTGTCCAAATTCTGATCCAGTCTTGTGGACTGAAATATGCTGATTACTTCCAAATTTATATCTTACACTATACTTCTCCCTTGAGCTCTGAATCCATATTCAACTCAATTTGTTATCTCCACTAGGATTTCTAATAGTTTCCCACATCTCATAGGATCAATCAGAAATTATGTTTTCTTTCCTCCAAAGCCAGTTCCTCCCCCTTGCACTATCATCCCCCCATGGCACTATCATCCACTCACTAGCTCAAGCCCAAAGCCCAGGAAACATCATTAATTCCTCTTTTTTCCTAACCTCCCAAATCTGATTTATCAGTCATCCTGGCAGTTACACCTCCAGAAGTATCTTAAATCCATCACTTTTTCCATTTACCCCTGCAACTTACACAGCCACTCTCACTTCCAGCCAGGCTGTAACACCCTGCCTAGAGGACCTGAATAGTTCCTCCAGCTCTAGTCTTGCTCCTTCACTAAACCATTACCTACAATAGCAGCAAACGAGATCTTCCTAAAACCAAATAAGCACCTTGGTTAAACCCTTAAAAGGTCTCCCACTGCATAGAGAAGAAAATATAACCTTTGTGTGGTCCTTCTGACCCTCCAAGCATTGGCCCACTTTCTTTTCTGATTTCCTTCACATTGTGCCAGCCTTCTTCTTCTCCACCACTCTCTACCACACTGCCATGCTTCTTTCCTTACTCTGCCTGCCGTGGGGCCACCGCATGTGCTGTCCTCTCTCCCTTGGATACTCTGCCACTTTTGCATGGCTCATCCTAGCTTATCATTCAGGTCTCAGCCTAAATGGTACTCCTTTAGAGAAGCCTACTTCTTAAAGCCTACTTTAACCACTAATGTGAAGTGGTGCCCACATTTCCCCATTATTCCCCATCTCAGCCTTTTTTTCTATGTAGCATATGTCAGAATTTATAATTATTTATTTGGTAGTTTAGTTTTTTTCCTTCTGTACACCATAAGGGAAGGATCATGTCTGTAATGTTCAATGTATTTCCACTTATTATTGCAATAAATATTTGTTGAGAAAATATTAACAATATAAAGAGATTTATAATACATAGTTAAGTAAGCTTTACTATAGTCAGTAATTTACCATAGGAAAATCACACTATAAGGAAATTCAAAATCAGCTAATGCAAATTCAGAAGCTCAGAATCTACTTCCAGGTCACAAAAACAATGCATGCAAGATATGAATATTATGTCAAGAAAATAACAGTTAAATATGAAAAGACCCTGCTTTGTCTACAGAATAATTTTTTCCCATCAAGTTGGTTAACTGCAATTACATTTTTTGTTTTATGATTTTAAAATATATATGATTTGTTTTTTAAGTGGATATTAGAATCTAGTGTTTCATAATGTATCCAATGTGGTATTATGGGGAGAAGGGATTTAAAAGTTACCTTAAATATGTGCTACAATGAAACAGAGTACCATATGGAAGTTCATAGAAATCCAAAATACCATGAGATGCCTCAGTTTTCTTATATAAACAATGACCAAAAAAACCCCAACCATTAAATTTTCTTCTTCATAAGGGTAAGAGAAAAAACACATTGTATAACGTAAACTAAGAATGTTGAGAGCTATGGCAGCATGGTTATTTTAGATAGATGAACTTTGGTATACATTGTTACAAGCATCTTTGCAATGAAGACATAGAAATTTACTCTTTAGGTACCTTGAACATTTAATTTGATTTTGCCTAAGGCTGTACCAGCTGGATTCTGAGCCACGCACATGTAAGTACCAGCATCTTCTCTGACAGCTCTGGAGATCTGCAAGCCGCCACTGGGAAGAACTGCATGGCTTTTGCCTACATCGGTTATGAAAGCACAGTGGGAAGAATTTTTGTTAAATTTTTTTTCATTAAAAAAAGCATACTGACTTCTGAATTATAAAACACTGATTTGCTGTAATTTTCTTGATAGAAACAGTGGTAGGTACCTGCAGTGATGACATTGATGCCTTCTTTTTGCCAAGTAATGAAAGGACTGGGTGTCCCTGTTGCTTCACATGGTAATAAAATGGGATTGTTCACAATGACATCTAGTTCACTTGGCTGAGGCTGAATGACTGGAGGCTCTATAAGAACCAACAGAAAAAGCAATGGCACCAGTTGGTGGCAGAAATGTCTAAAAGTAGCCACGAGGTTAAACATGCCCGGATTCATATTCCACATTATTAGCGATTTGATTGTCCAGGGGAAAAGAGAATATTGGCCATATTACATTTTTTTTGAGTCTTGCTACTGTAGGCAGTTTCCATTAGAAGAATTCCGTTAGAAGACTAGAAGCAGGAACAGATTATAGAAACTCAAGAAAAAAAATAATTTGGGGTTGTTCTGTGTGATTTTTCATTTGTATGTTTTTCTTAGTTTATTGAAAAATATCTGTCAGTCTTTCATATCCCCAAGGTATTTCTAGACAGTACATTCTTTCAAGAATAAACATGACTTGAAGAAAAAACAAGCTTTTAATGAGTTAAATGAGCTTCCATACCCTGGACATAAAGGGTCACGTGTCGATGTGCAGAACCAGCTGCGTTCCTGGCGACACAAGTGTATCTTCCAGCATGGTTTAACTGAGTGGCAAATATTTCAATTGCTCCTAAAAAGGAAAAAGTTTTTATGCATAGGGTGTCCATTTTTCTGCAACCATTTCTCTGGTTCAATAAACTATGTCTCTCTGATTTTGTGTTTTCATCCCCATAGCACAGTGGTGCTTGGCTTATACTCATACTTGTATCCCCTGAAGGGCCTAGCACAGTGCCTTTTAATCATTATTAATAGCTTTATTTAGGCAAAATTTACATGCCATAAAATTCACCCTTTTAAATGTACAATTTTATGATTTTTAGTATCTTTACAGAGTTGTGCAACTCTTACAATCTAATTTTGAGGACATTTCTATTACCCTAAAAAGAAATCTCATTCCAAAAAAAAAAAAAAAAAGAAAAAGAAAAAGAAATCTCATTCCATTTACAGTCACTTCTCATTCCCAGCCCCAGCCCCAGCCCCAAGCAATTACTAATTTCTTCTTCTTCTTCTTCTTCATATATTTGCCTTTTCTGAACATTTCATGCAGATGCAATCATACAGCTGTCCTTTGCGTCTGATTTCTTTCACTGTGAGCACAGTTTTTGAGTTTCATCTGTTGTAGCATGTGCCAATATTTTTGTTCCATTTTATTGATAAATAGAATTTCATTGTGTGGATTATCCACATTTTGTTTATTCTTTCATCAGTTGATGGACATTTGGATTGTTTCTACTTTCTCTATTGTGAATAATGCTGTATGAACATTTGCATACAAGTCTTTGTGTAGACATATGTTTTCATTTTTCTGGGTAGATGCCTAGGAATGGAGCTGCTGGGTCATATGGTAACTCTTGTTTAATATTTTGAGAAAGTTCCAAACTGTTCTCTCAACACAATACCTTGTGCTGAAGGGTAGTTAATTTCTATTTTATGATTTTAATTGTTACCAATCTATACACATTTCAGAGACAGCCAAAATACTTGGCTTTGAAAGCCAAGTTTTACCCTGAGAACAATCTTCCATCATTTCCCTTCTTTGAAAAAATGAACAAATTACCTTAGAATAACATGCACAAATGCAGAAAGCCCCAGTATGTTAGTTGCTACTTTAGTTTATCTCTAGTGTACCTTCCCAGTACAAAACACCAATGTGAATTACCTATATTTTCATTTAGGTGAATTATTTTTTTTTCTTTCAATACATAAATTTTATAAATGATGGCTACTACCACTCTCAAAAATATCCATCGTAGCACTTATACCAGCCCTCCCTGCTCAGTTATAAAAACCTTGAAAACAAGAACCCTCCTAGTTTTATATTCTCAGAAACTCAGTGGAGTATATAACTTATTTTAGGCACTAAATCTTTGTTAAATGAATGGAGATTCTTGTTGGCTAATGGAAAGAGTGTGGTTCACTCAAAGGTAACCAGTGAATTTGTGAAGCTTCAGGGTTAGTAAATATGCACATAAAATCCAGTGATCATGCTCATTATATTCAGTTATTGTGATTTTGTTTCCAGATTTTTTTCTCTCCCTTTGCCGAGTTACCCTGCCCAACTGTATTTTTTTTCCAGATGCATAAGTCTAGGAATGAAAATGTATTTTATTTTTTTATTTTGGTGCAACAAAAGGCCTGGTAAGGCCATCCATTAATCATTAGTCTAATCTTAGGTGTGTAATTACTTAGCTTGGTCTTACCTGAGGACAGAATTCTATAACCGTCTCCCCTGGGAAGTAGTCTTATCCCATTTTTTGTCCAGTGAATTGAGGGAAATGGAACTCCTGAAGCAGTGCAGGTAATAACCGTTGGGGCACGTTTGGTTACTAGAAAGTCCGTAGGCTCATCAGCTATGGAAGGTGGGACTAAAACAATAACAACAATAAGAAAGTACACATTTCAAACCCTTACAGGTTTCCAAAGCCTTATCATACATCTTTCTCTTTCTACACAGAAAGTGAATGTTAGTAAGTGGTAAAGGAAGCCCTCTTGTGAAGTAGTGTGATAATGAAACATATTATAATAACTATTAATCCATGTACTAAGCCAGTTCTACCTTGGACAGTGAGATCCATGGTTCTCTTATCCTCCCCGGCATCATTTGTCACAGTGCACTCATAGGTTGCAGTGTCATCCACAGAAGGGGAAATAATTACTAGTGAACCTGAAGAAAGGAGCCTAGAAGAAAGATTTCAAAGCAATGATGTACTGTAGATCAGTTATCATAAATGCTGGTTCAACATGGCACCATGTTGTGAATTGAGGGAAATGGAATTCTTTCCTTGTATTAAAATGAGGAATTCCTCTGATACTTCAAGTATCAGACTTTTTTTTTTTTTTTTATGGGCAATGGGTTAATAGAGCCTCAACTTGGAGATTTAGATGAAGCAATTGGGTAGAAGGGTTGTTTGAAGAGGGAATCTTGCATTTTCTGATTGCTTATATCATGATCAACCGTGCTCTCCTAACTGAAATACAGAGAAATGAGCACACTGATGATAGCCACTGTTTATGGAGCACTGAATACATTCTGGTACCTTCTCAACTGCTTCACATAAACTACCTCTAAATCTCACAATAACTTTGCAGATTGGTATTTGATTATTTCCATTGACAGACGGGTAATTACAAGTTCGTCTGTCTTACGTGTTGCCCTAGTTCACATGTCTCCTTACATGTGTTGGACACTTTTGCGATGCATAGTACATATATCAATAAGTCTTTTCCCTAACTTTTAACCAATTCAAAACTAAAGTGATCTGGATCACTTCAAATGTTTAAGAGGTCTAGTAAATATACATACTTTATTCAAAGTAAATCTAAATAAAATATCTATTTTCTTATTTCAAGGTGTGCACTGATAGAATAAAAGTGATTGGATTCAATGGGAATACATTTGACATGCTTTTTTATTTGATGGTATTGCACACTTTCTACATAGTGTATATCTTCAAATCACTAGACTCCCAGTACCCAAAGATTAAAAGGGTGAGAAAGAGAGAAAAAACAGAATTTCAAGTGAAACACTCCTTGTTTCATATTTCCTAATGTATAAGAATTGATCATTTTCAAAGTAGATCTACAAGAACATTTGTTTTTAGTATTATGGCAATTCCTTTGACAAGATACCTATCTGTTAACTTAATTGAGATACAAGAAATGATGCTCATTTACAACATCAGAAATTCCTAGTAATTAAAAGGTTAGCTTTTAAAAAACATGTTTTTCCTCCCTGCACATGCTACCAAATACCTAAGTTGTATTTCAAGGTTCAGAATTTTATTTTTATTCTATAGCTAAAGGTGGTATTATTTTTACAGAATAGTTTTTCCCTTATACCAAATATTTTCATTCTTTGTTTTTATAAAATTCCAAAAGGTGCTAAGAAAAATAAAGCAGAATAGGAATCTAATCTTGTAGATCTCTCTGATCATCATCCACAGGGCTTATGGATAGAAAAGTTGAACCCATAATTCAGAAAAAGCTTTTAGGTTGAAAAACTAATTCCGCATTAAGAAAAATACATACTCTCTACATACTAGCTAATTCTTCATACTTTATATATATGCTGTTCCCATTGATAGAGATGAAATGTTAATTCTTTTTAAAATTATGTTTCTAAATAGTAGGTGGGATTTTTCAGTTAAATTATTACTTACCTGTATGAATTCTGATTTTGATCCACATTAAGAAGATGCCCATTTTTCCTCCACCTGATTGATGGTTTTGGTATCCCAGCAGCCTCACAAGCCAGAGTAGTTTGAACATTTACTGTTACAGTTATGTTGGTAGGACCCGGAGCAATGGATGGAGGAACTAAAACAAAGTCAGCAAATAAGAGGGAAACACATTCAGCAAATAGTATGCCATCTGAAGTATTTCTGCCAGACTGAAATTAATCACTGGTAACTTGCTCCATAGTTAAAACACAAGAAGACTCTGTGAACTTAGTGTTGTGATGGTGCTAGCCACAATGAGGAGAAAACACGGGTCTTAACTGTTCACAGTAGATTGTGGTACCTTCACATAGCCCCGGATATCAAGGTCTTTATGATCTCACAGGTTTAGGCTATCAAAGAACATTTAACCCAAAGATTAGATGCTGTTCATATTTACCATGGACTTGTAAATCTATTCGCCTGCGGTCTGTTCCAGCAGCATTGGTAGCCATACACAAATATCGCCCAGTATCTGTGACGTGTGCTGACTGGATATGAAGGAATCCATTTTCCAAGATGGAGTATCTACAAGAAAGATCACAAGTGAAGTCCCTGGAATCAGTGTTTTCTGATTATTTACATTCTGACTGAGAGTATTCTACAAAACTTAGTGACATTTTTAGTCTTTTTCCTGCTATAGAAATTTGCAATACCCTTGGTGGAAAAAAAGGGATATTCCACAAAGGTGCATAGCAGATGAACTTGTGATCTTGGATGAATTATAATCATTATGTTTTGGCCATAAGCCTTAGGATATGCTTTTAAAATAATATATTTTGATTCTCATATTAAGATGAAGAACTAATATTAAATATAACAAGACCAAAATAATACATTGGAAAAGAAAATTTAGGGAATTATCCTTCAGTTCTTGCAGTATTTTGCATTCTTTTCCAGAACTGTTACCTTGCATGACTCGCAGATAGAACAGCACCATCCTTTCTCCATGTTATCCTTGGGGTTGGCACACCCTCAGCAAGGCATTCCAATACAGTTGACGTATTTAAGTGAATGATAAGACTCTGGGGGCCACTCTTTATGTTTGGAGGAACTGCACAAGAGATGCACATGGAAAACTTCATTCATATCAATAATATAGCCCGAACTAAGACTCTGAAGAGGTAATACAAGGTTAGCTTTGAGTCAAATGTATAGCTTTGTCTACAGCTAATTCAGGTTAGTATGAACAGAATTGAGGTTTAATTCCTAAAGTCTTACTCAAGATACTTAGTTTTTCAAAATAAAGCACAGATGGGGGAAGGAGGTTTTAAATCCCTGATACGGTGTGTGAAATCTGGCTTTGTAGGAGATGCTTGAATAAAAATCAGCTCTGGTCTGATGCAAATTAAAGATGATATTTCTTATTTCTCTTTGGCCAAATAATGGTCTGAGAATGTTAACACTGGAACAACTTCACTTTAAATAAAGAACAGAAAGTGGACTGTTCTAATGAAAAGCACATCTGTGATTAATCATGCAAGTCTCAGAGCATGTATTTTATTAATCATTGAGTTCATATGGGAATAGAAAACTTGAATTTTAATTTTACTCTTAGAGATATTAGTTGTATGGGTCACCCAATATCGTGTAAAATTTCATACATTAAAAAACCAAAGAGACTGTGATGGGGAAAAGTCTGTATTATCTTCCTAAATATTGACAAATTTTAATGTTTAGATTTTAGATTTGAGAGAATCACAGTCCTATGGCAGTCTCTGTCTAGTATATATATACTCAAACACCAACATGAATAAAGGTGAACTAAATAATGAACCACATGTCATCCAAAGCCTTAGTGTGCCTTTCTCAATGGTTCTGATCTGAATGACACAAAATGTCAGGATATGTTAATAACAACTGGACATATATTATCCTCTAAGATCATGTATCTTTAATTATTTTTTTTTGAAATATGGTTTGAATATAGCCATAATACAAATACTACATGTTGTCTTTTTCAAAAAATAAGATAACCACAAGAATTCATTGAGTGTGCCCATAAGAAACAAAAAACGTTATCATTTCTTTGAATGCCCTTGGCTAAATTTTTAAAATGTCACAAACAATTATTAATTTTTCTTACCATTTACAGTGAGAATAAATCCTCTTGTAGTCTTTCCTGCAATGTTGCTGGCCACACAAGTATAATTGGCTGTATCACTTAGATCTGCATTATTAATTTGCAAGTATCTCCCTCCAGATAGGATTCGTACTCGAGGTGTTGCCTAGATTCAGCAAGTAAAATTTACCATTGAAATGTCAGGAAAAGAGAATAAAATACTACTTTATAACATCAAAAATAACTACAGTGAGCTGTGGATTGCCTGTCTTCTAGTATGCTTTGTCTGCTCCCCCTACCA
Organism: Halichoerus grypus; assembly: GCF_964656455.1. Classification (NCBI taxonomy): domain Eukaryota; kingdom Metazoa; phylum Chordata; class Mammalia; order Carnivora; family Phocidae; genus Halichoerus; species Halichoerus grypus. The sequence goes on from NC_135718.1 coordinate 109,976,489, forward strand.
TTATTCTGGGATCAAAACCTCTCAGGAACTACTTCTATGAGTGTGCTTAAGGCAAAGGCACAATCAGTATTCCCAGTTCTTCTGGCCACAATGATCCGGATACTCAAGGATGAGCCGGTGACTCAAGCTGGGCCCCTGAGAGCCCCCTGTAGGACTTTGTTGGAAGTGTTGGGGAATAAGACAGGCTATTTTTTTACTGGTGTCTGGTAGTGAGGATGACATAGCCTGGTGGCAGTCTGTCCATGTGTGGACAGCTCTAAATCTAAAACACAGCAAGCGGAGTTGCGATTCAGAGAAAAAAAACATAGATGCTTGGTTACATGAGGAGAACCTGTGGATCTAGTAATACCTAAAACCTAAGTTCACCAATCACTATAGGTAATAAATGCCTTTAAAAAAAATTTAAGTTGGTTTGAGTTTGAATTCTGTCACTTACAACTGAAAGCTCCATGACTAATAAATTACCTTTGTTTATAGAAAATAATGATCCTTTAACATTTTAAAAATAAGTAAATAAACGATTTTAGTCTACAAATATTTGTTAAGCATTTATTTTGTGCCCAGGCATGGGACCAAGAATTATGAAAATACAGAGACAATGAAACCTAACCTTTCCTATTAAGTCCAATTGGGAAAATAGATGTAAACAAGTAGTTTTGTACAAATTAAGATGCATGATGTTCATAATCATTAAAAAATGCCAGGTAGCCATCAAAGACTGATATTTTCTGGTTGAACCAAAGAAGGAACTACTTCAGGAAGAGCCTAAATAAGATTTTTCTGCCATATGGGCTCTTTCCCACATAGATATATAGTTGACCTTCGAACTGTGTGGGTCCACTTATATGTGGATCTTTTTCAATAAATGCAGTACAGCCTGTAATGTATTTTCTATTCCTTATGATTTTGTTAGTAACATTTTCTTTTCTCTAGCTTACTTTATTGTAAAAATAGAGTATATAATATATATAACATACAAAATATGTGTTGATAGACTGTTTATGTTATTGGTGAGGCTTCGGGTCAACAACAGATTATTAGTAAAATTTTGGGGAGTCCAAAGTTATATGTGGACTTCTGACTGTATGTGTGTGGGGGGGGGGCGTGCCTCTAACCTCCATGCTGTTCAAGGGCCAACTGTCTATTTCTAATGAAAAAAGTTGTTCATACTAAAATATGCAGTTCAGCTCCATTTATTTTACGAGATCATGTATTTTCTCTAGGCTTTTTTTTTTTTTTTAAGATTTTGTTTATTTGAGAGAGAGAGTGCACAAGCAGGGGGAAGGGCAGAGGGAGGGGGAGAAGCAGGCCCCCCGCCGAGCAGGGAGCCCCATGTGGGCCCGATCCCAGGACCCCGGGATCATGACCTGAGCTGAAGGCAGACGCTTTACCGACTGAGCTACTCAGGCACTCCTCTCTAGGCCTTTCATTGCTATAGGGGCTATTAATGAAAAAATCTTATTACCGCTGATGAGAATAAGTGATTTCTTAAATATATATGTTAAGTTCTATAAAACATATATTTGTAAATTTTTTTATGTGGGTATAGCAGGGTTGTAGGCTAATAAAAAATTTCAGAGTTTATTCTTACGTTTTTGTTCCATGAACATCAATAAGTTCTGCTAAGTCATCAAGTCTCACTACAGTTTTCTCTGGTTCTCTTCCCACTGCCCACCAGTGATTCTTCCAAATCTGACTTCTTTCTTCAGATAGAATCTCATTCTCAACCGATGCTCTTGCTTCCTACTCCATGCAGAAAACCAAAGTCCTGTGCCTGCAGTTCTCTCCTCCTCCCACCTTACATGTGAATGCAACCTTCCTATCTTTCCATCTCTGTGGAAAAAGGTCAGTCCTTTTGTCCAAGGCTAATCTCCTCACCTGTGAACAGGGTCCCATTCCTTCTCTGTTCAACACATGTCATCCTATAAACTTCTCTTTCTCTCTCCTATATCTTTAGTCTCTTTTTTTTTTTTTAAGATTTTATTTATTTATTTGACAGAGAGAGACAAAGCAAGAGAGGGAACACAAGCAGGGGGAGTGGGAGAGGGAGAAGCAGGCTCCCCACTGAGCAGGGAGCCCGATGTGGGGCTCGATCCCAGGACCCTGGGATCATGACCTGAGCCGAAGGCAGACCCTTAACGACTGAGCCACCCAGGCGCCCCTTTAGTCTCTTTCTTTCAGTAAATAAACACATAAAATCTCTTTTATATTTCAAGAATAGGCCAAAATTATTTCCATTTCCTCTTCTTCCTTAACTCTCCCAACAACTGTAACCTATCTTTTCCTTTGATCACTTTATTGAAGAAACATTGTTCTGATCTTTAATCACTTCTGTGTTATTCCCAAAACCATGGATGCAATTTAATTTGTATCTTAATGGACTCTGTCAACCACTCCCTCTCTTTTCCTTGGCTTTTAGTACACCAGTGTATCCTATACTTAATTCTATCTCTCTGAGTCCTTCCTTCTCTGTTCTGATCTTTTCTTTTTCCTTTGCTCACCTTATAATTATTAGTGTTGCCTTACACCCTATTCTCATTTACAGGTTATCTCACACTATTCTCTCTGGTCAACTTCATACAAATCTATGGCTTTAACAACTGGTCATACCATGGAGGACTACCAAGTCAAAGATGTTTTTGATGAAATAGGGACCCATATTTCTTAGTACTTTTAAGAATCTCCACTTGGAAAATATATTGGTAATTCAAACTCAAAATATCTGAAACTGAATCATCTCTTTTTTCATAACTCTTGAACTCACCCTGTCCCAGTACTAACATCACTTGATCATAGCAGGGATTAACCTAAACTTCTCCATCATCAACTTTCACTCAGTTTCTATCTGAACACCTAATAGTTGTTGCTTGTTTGTTTTTTTTAAGAGAGAGTGGGGGCTGGGGAGGGGGAGAGAGAGAGAGAATCTTAAGCAGACTCTGCAATGAGTGCGCAGCCCATCATGGTGCTCAGTCCCATGACCCTTAGATCATGACCTGAGCCAAAACCAAGAGCCAGATGCTTAACTGACTACACCATGCAGGTGCCTCACTATTTTCACTCAAAAATAGTTTTGAGTGAAATGCACACATTGGAGATAAAACTGTGGAGAAAAAGTCAGAACATGAAAGGTCTTGTGAGCTAAGTGGGGTAGTTTAACCTGAATCCTGAAATCTGTGGGGAATCATCAAAGGATTTTAATCAAGGCCTACTTCAGCCACACCAAGTTACTTTGCAATTCCTGCAAGAGCAGCATTCCTTTTCCTGTAATGGCTTTGTAGATATCATTACCGTGATTAGAATACCCTTCTTCTTTTTCACCCAGAATCTACCCATCATTTAAAACTGAACTCACCCTTTCCAAGAGGCTCCCCTGAATTGTTCCTTACCCTGCAGTCTGAGTTACTTGCTTCTTCTCTGTTTTCATTAAATGCTATATACATCACCCTAACATATGAGTCGTATCCATGCTCTAATCTTTGATTTAATTCTATGTCTTTTCAAGTAGTCTGTGAGCTCCTTGAGGGTCACGACTACTCTCAGTAGCAATTATAGTGCCTACCGTTATAGAAGGAGCACAATAAATAGAGAAACTGAGACACAGGAAGGTTAAGTGATACCCACGATAATTTAGCATGTAAGTAACTCTCAGCATCCAGTCTGGTTTTGGTCCTTTGGTATGGTTTGGTGGTGGTAGAAGTCTTTCTGCCTTAAGTGTTAGGGGACTTAATCTTTTATAATTAGGCACAATGTAACACAGTAGGTTATATTAACAGGATGAGGGGAAACAAAAGGAGGAAAAAAAGCATAAGTAACTACTAGGATAAGAACAATCAGAGCATTCAAAGTCAAGGCTTTGCACCAACCCTAAAGGCTATTTAGGATCCTGGGCTGTGACACTCTGATAGCAGACAGATATCACGTGAGCATGGGAAGCTTTAGAGAGCCAGTAAGTGTGTTCTTCAAGGATTCCAGTCCTATATTCCTGGTATCCAAGGAGGGGCCCTCCTCAGGTCCCAGTTTATTCCAGAAAAATTCAGTCAGAAATTTGCCCATGACACTTGACAGGGCAGGTCAGCTCTTCTGAGACTCGGATGACTTCTTACCTCTCAAGTAAAGAAATAGCTGAGTGTTTCAAATACAATTTTAATTCACAGGCTCCAGGAGATACATACTTGCACCAATTTACAGAGTGTCTGAAACAAAATACCTGTCTTTTGACCCATAACTAGTTAATAACTACCCAAGCACAGGTTGAGAAAAGAAGGCTGATTAAAAGACCCTGTGCCCACACCTCCAATGTCAAATAATAGTAGCCTGATACTGTTTGGTTTTGTCTACCTACCAAAGACGCTACAGCTGATTTTTTTTTTCCTCAAAATGAATTTGTGGAACTTAGCAAGATTTACCTGTAACCGTTCTCCATTTTTAAGCCAAGTGATTACAGGGGGAGGCACTGCATCCGATTTGCATTCCAATGTTACTTGTCTGTTCCGTAACACAGTGAAATCCTGGGACTCATCAGTTCCAGCAATGTTAGGGGGTACTGGGTGCGAGAACAAACATGTCAGAGGCTTTCAGTAAACAAGATATAAAAATGATCTGAATTATATTAGGTTTTCAACAAATTTTGCTTCTGTTATATAAAATAAGAGGCATAAACTTAAAACATTACTCGTTCAATTTGTGGTACAAATGACTACCAGTAGTGGACTTTTTTTTTTTTTAAGTCTTACTCTGTACTTTCACATATATAAAGTAATGAAATTCTTCCAATAGTCACATGAATGACAAGATAAGTAATATAATCACATTATTATCACCATTTAACAGGTAAAGAAACTAAGGCACAAAGAAAGGATTTCTTGTCCAGGTCTCACACTTGGTAAGAATTTTCTCTCAACATCAGATTTCCAAACTACTAAATCAGGGTCTGTTCCATAATAATATAGAGAAATGTATATACTTTCATAATATTCAGAAATATATTTTTTAATGTGACTCTTATATGCAGAACTTACATGTCAATTAACAGCAGGTCTAATTTGTGTGTAGGGCTGGTGGGGGAAGGGGGGCACCTAAATTACGGACAATTTGCACTGCCTAGTCATCTTGACTAAGACAATGAAGTAAGTATCTTCTGTTTGGTTTTTTAAATGTTCCTTTCCATAAAGAGTAATTCTTATCTCTATGTTGAAATAATATTGACCTGAGTCTAAATGGCCCAACTTTTCTAGAAGGTAATTTGGCAATAAATTTCGGAGCTTTAAATGTGTACGTGTGTATGTGTAATCAAGCAAGTGTACTTATAGAAATTTATCAAAATAAAAGAATTAAGGAAACAGGCTAATATGTATGCACAAAGATGTCTATAACAGTATTCCTTGTACTGATGAAAATTCAAGAACAGCTTAAATATCCAAAAATAGGGAATTAAATTATTAATTTATTAATTAAATAAATGATGGTGTATTCATAAAATGGGACACCATGCCATCACTAAAAACTGTTATAAAAATATGTTTTTTGACATGAAAACATGTTCATCAAACCATTAAGAGATATGAAAAACAAGTTTGATACTGCATGTTGTAGGGTACATTTCTGTGACAAAACATCTGTATGCAAAAAAGCCTTTGTGTAATGAGACTGGATGACATATTTTCTTCTTTATCGTAATTTATAGTCTATGATTTTAAATAAAGAACTACGAATTATTTGTGCAGAAACAAAATGAATGAGTCAAAAAGTCCACTGAAGTATTTCCAAAAAGCACTTGATCAGCCAAATATAAGAATCAGATTTGCAAAATACATATTTCCTTATACATAAACATATCTTATGATGTGCTACAGAGCTGCCCCAGGTTCCATGAATTACAGCTTCTAATTAGGTATTAGTATATGATAGATTGCAGGACATTTTGCCAAATTTACCATGCACTCTCACTAAATATTCTTTATCATCATCTCCTGAAGTACTGGATGCCAGACACGTATATCTTCCTGTATCCTCCACCTGCAAAATCCAAATAAGTGAATTACACAATGTTAACATGTCAGTTTTCGTGATGAGAATAAGCATTCACTAGAATGAATATAAAGTCTCACACAAAACAAGATAGCACAACAAATAAAATTTAATAAACTGTTTTAACATTAGCTCTCTGTAACATAGCTCTCTGTAAAACTATGTTTTAAGAGGTTTTCAATATCTGATCTCAACATGTTTGCATGTTAGGTATATTTAGTGATCTCAGAAAAGGCAGATATATATAGGACCTAGCACCAGAGGTCACAGATGAGACACACAATATTCACTGAACAAATATTTATGGACTTAAATGGTAGATTTAAAAGTTCAATTGGCATCTTCCTGAAGAAAATGCAATACAGTTTATTAAGTAAACAAATAAAGTATCAGGTTATTTAAATAAAGTACATTAATTCCACATTTTGAATGTACCTTTGGTAAACGTGGTGAAACAAAAGAGCTATATTATATAATCTGGTTGCAAACAGTGTCAGACTGACAACATCATCTACTATTACCTGACTAAAACTAGAAACATTTCTTTAAAAACCCCGTGCATAGTTTCCACTGGAAGTGTTAGTCTTCCTTCATATGTTTGACATTGTGTAGACACAGCCCATGCTTACGTATGCATAAAATATACTCTGTAAAACAGACGATCTTACTTCTGTGAAAAATATATTTTGGAAAAGCAGAAAAATCCTGTTTTCATTTATTTTACTACTTGAACATTCCTAGAATATTGTGAATTTTTAAATTCTTACATTCAAAACTGACTTTATAGGTTATGGAAAAACTTTTTGGTAGGCTGCAGAAACTCCTTCGAAAAAAATTTAAGACTAGTATGTTTGCAAAAATACTTAAATACAACTTTAAGAAGAATGGCACTCACATAGTCCTTCAATTAAGAATTTAAAATGATGTACCGAGGCCTAGAGAATAACTTCGCATTTCCCATCATATGTTGAAAGTCGTTTAAAACTCAACTTTTCTCTATCAACTCACTTTATTCCCAATTAATAGTGCCCTCTCCGCTTGTTTTGACTTACCCAAACTTGAACCATCACTCATGTCTACTCCTAAATCTTACCTCCTCCAATAAATATTTCCTGACAATTTGTGCCCTTCTGGATGCCTACAGTCATCATTCGTAGCTATATTTTCTAAACTGTGTTCTGTTTATAAGGTGTCAGAAAAGTGACAGTTAATCATATTTCTCTAGAGTAGTATTTTTCAGGATTGTTGATATGCAGTATGGCTCACAAAGGAGAGGAAGGTATAGTATATAAAGTTTTCCAATTCTATTTGGTCACAGAATTTCCTCCATTGGAATAACTCACAGAACTAGTGTTTGATGGAAGATATTTTAGGAAACTCCTGTCTTTACCACACAATTTGGAATTTGCAAAGCTTCCAATATGTGTCAGCCGTAACTGTATGTTACAGATACATACATGAAAAGACAAAGTTCAGATAAGTGAAATATAATGTGATAGGTGAAATATAATGTATAATGTACAAAATGCCCTGAAAACACAGAGGAGCAGAGGAACCAAGATCAGTCTTGGGACTTGATAATATTTAATTTTCTACTTCTAAAATATCTTGAATGGTTTTCTTACTGTTTCTTTTCCTAATTTTATCATGTGTGTCGTTTTATATCCCCTAGACAACTGGAAACTTCTTGAAGGCTGAGACAAGTTTTATGTATTATGTTTGTATTCTCCACAGTGGCTAGCTCATGTGAGTCCCATCTAATACTCAATGGGATCTCTGTCTCCTTTTGTTAAACCAAACTCTATAATGTTTCCATTTAAGACCTACTATGATGTGGCCTTAATATTCCTTATAAGCTTTGTTTATCATTATTCCTTTGTATTTATAATTCTATTCCACACAGTTCCCTGTCTCCTTATGTTACAAAATTCTTTTGGCTCCTTTTTTATCTGTTGAAATTATATCATTCAAGGATTTTCATTCAGTAAGTTGTTTGAAAGCTTAACTCGAGTTTTCTCTGAGTTATTGCAATGTTTGACAGAGAGAAAAGAGGGGAATGGAAGGCATGTTCTCCTTGATATTAGAAACAAGGAATGTGCTGAGTTCCACTGGGTAGGCTTTTGAAGTGGATATAGGATTGAGACCCAGCTCTATCACTGAACAGCATTGAGTACTTGGCAGGCAAGTACTTGATCTCTCTGTGCCTGTTTCTGGTGGTGTAGAATGGAGATAAAGACTTGCTCACAGAGTTGTTATGATAGTCACCGGTGTGATTGAGCCCAGAGCTGAACTCAGGACTGACACAGTAGACAATTCGTAGCCCTTTGCTCTCTTTTTCCAGCTCCCTTTCCTTCCTCTTTCCTCAGTAAAAATGGACACAGAATATAATTAAATAATTTATTCCATGTTTAAAGGGATGATGATTATCACAATAATAGCAGCAGGAAAAACAATTCTATCTAACTCTATTTAACATTACTACATGCCTGTGGCCCTAAACTAAGCATGTTAGGTGATCTTTTAAATCCTCAAGTGTAGGAGTTAGGTATTATTACTACTTTTATCCCAAAGTTACGGACGGGGGTATTAGGGCACAGATGGAGAATATCTGTAATATAAGATTTGTCTTTGTTAGTAAAACAGAAGATTGTTATGATAAGGCATCCCAGACATACTTCTCTTTAATAAATTTATGTTTCTGATGAATTTCCTTAAACACAAACTAAAAGAACAATTTTACTGAATTGGTTGTTTGAAAAATTGTGTCTCTTCAGATTTTTATGTCTGCTAGTTCATTTGAGAGACCAAAATTGCTCTTTGAGGCCTCATATGTATATATGTTGAACTGCTTTTTGCCAGTTCTGTAAAGGGCTGCATGGCACAAGTTAAGAGCTTCAGGTAATACTCACTTACAGCACTGTGAAAAAACATGAAAAATTAAAGTATCTTGCTTTCTTCCAAGTTTAATATGATACTTCTACTGCTCTTTTTTAGTCATGTTACCCTGTGTCTACCCAAACATGCATACCATAGAACCAATCTACCTTTGTGAAGGTTACTGAGAGGAATCTGTGATCCATTTGGATTCAAAAACATTAATTTCTCCATTTTGCCTATATTAGCAAGTGAGAAGTATAGTCCAGGATAAAATAATTTTTTTGACTTTGACACTTACCTGAGCACTAGATATTTGAAGGATCTCTCCACCTCCAAGAGTTTGTACCTGACCTGTCTGTGGGAGGGGCCGTCCATCCTTCATCCAGGTAATTTTAGGAGTTGGGATTCCAGAAGCAAAGCAGGTAAGTTCAAGTGGATTATTAACAATCACTGATATTTCTACAGGTTCTTCTGATCCATTGATATGAGGTGGTTCTATTTAAAGGGAATTGAAAACAACAACAAAATAAACTTGCTGTTTGATAAAATACTGCTGATTAGAAAAACTTTAAAAGGAAATTCATCTCAAATTTATGTTCATATACTACAAATTGGTTAAATACCAAAATGATAATTCCTAGATGTTATTACCATTTGTCACTGGCACTATTTTAAAAGGGATGGCTCATATCTATCAGAGATCATGAAATAAATGGCAAGCCTGTCCAAGGCAATGACAGCTCAGCAACTGGGATTCAGATACAGAGAGCAGTCTCACCTAACTGTGAAGATTGGAGAACCATAAAAACGAAACTCATCTTGCACCATTTTTTAAAGAGAGATACTTCCACAAAGTAGTGTGTTTTTGTACCTTCTAAATATCTATTGTTTCTACAAAAGTAACAGGCAAATGCTGTGGAATTCTGCTCTCATCTTTTCCCTGCAGAACTTTAAGAGGAAACAATGACTAAGCAGAAGAAAAAATAGTTACATTTGGAGACTATTTCTGCATAGAACACATTTGTTATGTCTGGGCAGAAATAATTTCCTTTTTTATTTATATTTCTAAATTACCTTTCTCAAGAGGATGTTAAAAATCTAAACACTTGGAAGAAACATTAAGGTTCCTTAAGTCCAACTATTCTCAAGTTTAGAAATCCCTTTAAAACAGTCTTTTCATAGAATGATCATTCAAGTTTTCTATGAACGTTTCCAGTTTACTATTTCACAAGGCAGCCAAAATAGCTGTTGGACAGCTCCAAGGATCAGACTTTTTTTTTTTTTTTTTTTAAATCAGGCACATAGTTTAGAACAGAGGTTCACAGAAGAGCATCTAGAGTCAAAGAGGCTGAGTTTGAATCCTGGGTCCAATAATTATTAGCTTAGTGGATTTGGGCAAACCTCTAAAATAAGAATAGCACTATTATTTAACTAGTAGGATCACTGTGAGCATCCAATGAGATAATCTATAAACTACACATTTCTTTTGTGTTTCTGAGTATGTTTTATTTATAATTAAAGGTTTTTAAAAAGTTATTGCTACTACAATGTCTACTACAGCTGTTGGTGTTATTATTAAAACCTGTTTACTAAAAAAAAAAAAATTCCACCTATGGTCCCCGTTTTCCTTTCTGGAGAAAGACAATATATTAAATCTATATACCTTTTCAGACTATAATTAAGAAGTCAGAGTTTCTTAACCACTGACCCACATGACTTCTTTTTTTACTTTCATTCATCTTATGTATTGCTGTCAAAATCCATTTTCTTAAGTGAATTTTAGAATGATCCAAGATTTCTTGCTTAAGGATTTCAGTGTTTCCATGTTGCTTACTGAATTAAATAAAAACACTTCATCATGGCTTCCAAAGCTTCTGCAATAGGTCTTTATCTTTATAAAATTATGTACTTTTAATATACTTAAATGTAACCTAGGCTTCAAATTTGACTACTTTTTTCCCTCAACAAGTCCAGTCTTTTCTTGCTCTGTGACTTTACTAATGCTATTCCTTCTACTGTTACATCTTCCAATAGTCCCATCCACCAACTGAGCATGTTCAAATACTACCAAGGTCACATTAATGTCATTAAATTCATTTGTAAAAACCATAAATCCTTTTTGATTCTTTTTTTTTTAAATTTTTTTATTGTTATGTTAATCCCCATACATTACATCATTAGTTTTAGATATAGTGTTCCATGATTCATTGTTTGTGCATAACACCCAGTGCTCCATGCAGAACGTGCCCTCCTCAATACCCATCACCAGGCTAACCCATCCTCCCAACCCCCTCCCCTCTAGAACCCTCAGTTTGTTTTTCAGAGTCCATTGTCTCTCATGGTTCTTCTCCCCCTCCGATTTCCCCCCCTTCATTCTTCCCCTCCTGCTACATTCTTCTTCTTTTTTTCTTTCTTAACATATATTGCATTATTTGTTTCAGTCCTTTTTGATTCTAACACCAACAATAAAATTTCTCTCCCTTTAAATTTCCAAAGCATGTTGTTTATATTACTCAAAAGCACTTATCTGATTCTCTATTTGACTACAGTCAATTCTTTATTCCTTTCATTTATTAGTTATTTACTATGTTTCAGTCATTACGGATACAAAAATTAATTAGGCATGGCCTTTATCTTCAAAGCTTATAGTCACTAGATTTAAAACAACATCAACAATAATAGAAACAGCATATTCCCCCTGATTCAAACCCCCAGTCATCAGATCTTACAGATAGATGTTAAGTGACTATCAACTATTTTATTCTGTGTCTTGCCCATATGTCTTATACTTTGGACAGAGTAGGAGGTATACATACTCCGATGACTCCAGAACTTATGTTTTTAACTTATATCTCTCTTCTGAGCTTAAGATCCACAAATCCAATTATCAGATAAACATCTCCAGTGGAATATTTGGACACTACTTCCATTTAAACATGTATTCAGACAGAACCTGTTACCTTATTCCTCAAAACCTGGTCCTTTTCCATCATTTCCTGCATTTATGAGATGGATTTACCAATCATCCAGTCATATAAACCAGAAACTCGGAGTCACCCTTGATATCTTCTTCATCACTCTCCTATATCCAAATCCTCAAGTAAGTCCTAATACTTCTACCTGCAATTATTTCTAAATGCATTTTTTCCTCTCACCTCCATTACTAATCTGAACTACAATACTATTTACTTGGACTAACATCACTTATTTCCTGCCTTTAGGTACCCAATCAATATTATCTATTTGTTTCTTTCACATTAACAGACCCCAATTTTGTTGGGACTGGCAGAGTGCTAAAAACTCCATTTCCTAGCCTCTGCCGTAGATGGTAGATGGAGTGGTATGTGAAGATTCTGATCAATGAGATGTAAATGGAAGAGGTTCTGTACGGTTTTTAAAAAAGTTCCTAGGGGGGCAACTCTTCACCTTTCCTCTTTTTCCTGCTCTGTTGTTGCATCTAGTGATGCTAGGGGTGACCAGACAATGCATGATCACTGACCAACTGCTAAGAATAGCAGTTCCCCAGGTTAGGACAGTTACTTTCACATTTGGAGTGTAGCACTGATCCAAGTGAAGACTTTTTCAGGTTTTAATGGAATTAGCTTTCAACAGATGCTGAAATGCTGAATCTTCTCATCTTTCTGCTGAGCCAGTTTTCAAATCTGTTTTAAGAAAATATTATCCTTATAAACCCTGTAGCTAGGAAGGCTGTTCTTTGTACACGACGCTAACAATATCGTTGTTATTTTCTTGCTCAGTTTTCTACATCCAGAAATGCTCTGGACTGTGATTCTGCTGCTGGGTTCTTGAATTCCTAGAGGAACATGCTTTCTCCCTTTCCCACCGCCACATGTTGGACCAGGCCATATGTCACATACACTGTAGGTGTACAGCAATTATTTGTTACATGATGACTGGAAACATGTCTGGCCCATAATGTATAGCCAATAGTTAATACTTAATATGTGAATAACGTACAAGAGCACATTTATGTCATCTCTTGTTATTCCTGAGACTCTGTGAATTGGTATACAGGAATTTATTATTCCAGCCTTCCTTATCAACACACACTTTCTTCTGTCTTTTGTCTCTAAATACCCTGGAATACCTCCTCCACTACCACCTTTCATTCTAAGGAACACTCATCAATACCACAGTCTCTTCTTTGTTTATTTAGATAGCATTCTATCTCTCTCTACAGTTAAAACTCCCTTTAATCCAGCTAGAAAGTTCTAATTCCATTCAATTTAATCCAATGGATAAATATCATATGTCAAATGCCATGCTAAATCCTGGGAATACTTCAATAGGTAAGGTGGGTACTGCCCCTCACAGAGCTTAACTAAGGATGAAGCAGACTTTTAAAGTTACACAAATGATTAAATTGGTATAGGTACTATAAGGAAGATTACAGAGCATTCTGAAAACATATGCTAACCTCATGCCAAAATTATTCTTATCGTTCCTTGTGAGGTATATTTTGTTCTGGAAGAGCCTGAGGTTTTACTTACGTTGTAGTGAGAAAACAAACAAAACTCCCCAAAAATAATTAATTATGGAACTAGTTAATCTCATTCATCTTCATTTCTCTCCCAAAGTCAAAAATTTTTACTTCAAGTAAAAGATGAAACAGTGTTTTCTCTTTATATTATTTGTTTGCATATAGAACATTGTAATACACATTTCAAATATTTGCTTTAATGTACACAATAGTAAATGGAACTAGACTATTTGAAATGACTATTATAACTATAATCTAGAGATTGGATCATTTGAAAAGATTGAAATAACATAAAATAGTATAAATATCATGCTTTTTCATTAAGTTAGTATTTATCAAGAGCTTTAATTCTTGAAAAAACTTAAAAATCTACTTATCAATTGGTTGTATGATTTTGTTAATGAATAATGTTTTATAAGTAGGAGTTTTCATCTTTTAGACAAATAAGAAACAAAATAATTTAAATTTAATATTCTTCAGGTAAGAGTAAACCTAGGTAAATTACAAAACAGAAATATGAAACACAATGAAGTTTTACAAGTTTTGTCCCCATAGCAAGTGATTCTAAGAATTACACTTACTTACCAAATCTTTATTGTCACTTATTTCCCAATTATTGAATGTTTACATACCCAGGACCTTCAGGATAAAGTGTTTGCTGACTTCTCCAGCTTCATTTGAGGCAATGCAGATGTACCTTCCCGAATCTTCAGTCTCTGCTTTGTTGAGCTGAAGAACCATTCCTTGAGTGCTTACTGTCAGACGGGTATTAGGACCCAGAGGCTGCCCATCTCTAAGCCAGGACATCCTGGGAGTTGGGGTTCCATCTGTAAAGCATGTCATGGAGGTAGAACTACCCTTGACGATTGTGATCTCCTCTGTTCCCATTGCATTGTCCAGATTTGGTGGCACTATACAGAAAACAAAACAGGTAAAATTTACACATCTATTATAATTTGAGACCAAATTAGATAAAAAAAATTTTTTAATGGTTCAGTTAGTTCTGTAGTGTTTCTATGATCTATTAAAATACAGAATTTAAGATAGCATATAAATAACGCTATTATAAAAACAGGTATTAGATAGGCTAATTATTAACCTTCCAAGATATTAGCAATGAAACCTCAGGATTGTTTTCTTGTAGAACACACAAAATTTAAATGTGCTTTAAGTTTTGGCCATTTTTTAACTTCTTAGATTTGTCTCTTTAACTTGTTACAATGTATATTACAGTTTCAGAAGTATATTTTCAACTGCTGTATGGGAATAAATAAAATAATACCAGTTTCTAGAGTAAATTTTATATAATCCAACAAAATTAATTTGTAGGCTATAGTAAATAGTTACTTAACTGTTCTGAGATGTTCTTGGGGATTTAGAAATTTGGACCAGTAAACCTTAGTATTTCAGAAATGGAATGTTTTCAGTTCTCTGTCTACACACACACACACACACACACACTCATGAAGACATATATCTGCACATATTCATTCATATTTTAAATACTCAAAATGAGCCACTAATATTATTAGAAAACAGTCTGAACTTTCTCTTTGTATCAAAAGATGAGTCCTTGTGTCTGGATTGAAATGCTATTTTTAAAAATTTAGATTTGACTTAAGGCAAAATTCCAGGTTAGAAGAGTTTTTTTTTTTTTTTTTAAGATTTTATTTATTTATTTGACAGGGAGAGACACAGCGAGAGAGGGAACACAAGCAGGGGGAGCGGGAGAGGGAGAAGCAGGCTTCCCGTGGAGCAGGGAGCCCGATGTGGGGCTTGATCCCAGGACCCTGGGATCATGACCTGAACCGAAGGCAGACACTTAACCGACTGAGCCACCCAGGTGCCCCTAGAAGAGTATTTTGACAGACAGTATGTTCCAATACACATGGACCCCTTGGGAGAAAATGCATTGTTTCCTAGTTAGCAAGATCCTATTTTACCAATTCTTTCTGATATGTCAATATCTAAATATAAGCCTGTTGCTTAATATTGTAAAGTATTAGGGTCATCTCTGAGACATACCCAAAACTCGAAGACTATAATGTTTATTATCCACCCCAGCTCTGTTGGAGGCCACACACGTGTACACAGCAACATCAGACACCTGAGGTCTCACAATCCTGAAAAACAATTTGACCCAATAATTCATAATTTAATCCCATTCAACATACACAGAGAAAATATTTCTGATTTATACACAGATTATGACTAATGTTGGGAAATTTTAGTTAGGAAGCTTATAATGATCCATCACAAAATACAGATGCTTCAAATGCAATTTGTTCCACAAAGTTGATTAGGCACTGACAGTAAGCCATTAAAAATATAACATAATTTAAGAGTGAATATTTTTCTAATATACATTAAGAAAGAATGATGCTAACATGAAAATCACATGATTGTAGTATGCATCTTTCTATTATTTTGCCACAGAAAGTTTTCTCTAAAATAGCAGTTCTTGGAAATACATATGCGATAGATACGTCTGTCTACGAAAGAGCTATTTTATACAAATTTACTAAAACACAAGCATTTAAATAAGAATAAAAAAACATTTTAATTTTATAGTTGTTAACCTCCCTCTTCCAAAAAGATACTGAAAGGGAAAAATAACCAAACAATAGAAAAATTTAGGAAAAAAATTTCTTAACACCATTTAGATAAAGTTAAAGCCTACAATCGTAGTGACTTTACCCATCTAGCAAATCACACATAATAAAAGCTGACCTGATAACCTGCCCTCCTGATAGCAACCGGATATGGGAGGAGAGAGGCAGAGGAAGTCCATTCTTTAGCCAGTTTATCTGTGGTGGGGGTGTCCCTGTGGCTCTGCATTCAATATTTATTGAAGTATCCACCAAAGTCATTAGTTTCTCTGCTTCTTCTTTATTACCCCTAATTGCAGGTGCAACTATGTCATGCAGAAAATGAGAGAGAGAGAGAGAGAAGGGGTGGGGTGTGCATTACTAGTTCAAATCAGTTCAACTACAATTGCCCATGCTGCTGCTTTTTATCCCAAAAGCAAAGGGCAGTGATCAGATTTTAAAACTAGATGCTTCAGGCACCTACTGCTGGACCTTCATTTCTACTGATAGATTCTGAAGGTAGCAGAGTCAAAAGAGAGTGAAATTTCATATTTACCATAGACATTCAAGTTAAAAATTCGGTCTTCTTCTCCAGCAGGGTTAGAAGCGACACATGTGTATTTCCCCACGTTAGATGGGAGAGCTCCATAAATGTTTAATGTACTGCCATCTGCAGTCACCCTACAGGAAACATCATAGTAAAGGCACTGAGATGATTCATGTGAAGCTAAGAGCTGGAAAACTCACTCTGGGTTACTGTGTTCTTTAAAGAAATACCACCATAAAATGCATCTTCATCTTAGATATATAATGGTTCATATCTTTTTCACGAAGTACATGGAAGTCTGTTAAAGTCAGAGCTTTAGTAAAACTGATGGGGATTTCATGCAATCAACTAAAATTCTACAGAACCAGATAAAATTCATGTCTTCCATCCACCACTTCCTTATGAGAAAAACGGGAACTGAATGAAATCAGGTTGGGAACTTCTCTATCCAAATCAAAGACGTGTTTTTCTCAAAGTTAGAATACATTTTCCTTAGTTACTAAAATAAGGTTTGGATTAAATGAAAATTATCAAAAATTCTGGTATGAAATCTGAAGAATGTTATAATGAGAAACTAAAAGAAATGATATACTAAAAACTAACTATAAATGACTTAGTAATATTTTTAATGAGAATAGGATAACTTATTTAAACTGTGACAACAACTCAGTATTATGTATATGTATATTTTGCAAAAATTTTTCCACAAATTGCTAGAGCTTTACCCTTGAATTACATAATAGTAAATAACTGTACGGTTAGATGATCAAAGATATTTAAGTTAATATTATTGCATTACTGATTCCCTTCACAAGCCATTAATTATCAAACAAATTTCCTGTTTTAGAAAGAGATTAAATGGCTTTCTATAGTTATTAACTACAACAGTGACTTTATTAGAATCTTCCAATGTCAAAAGTAAACACTCCATTTCTACCATATAATGTTATTAAATATGATTATTGAAAATTACAAAAAAAGAAAATTACAATATTATTATGAATCTCTTATATTTTTTCATTTTCAAAATATGAATTTTAAAATTCCATGGGTTTAATCATATGAATAAACAAAAAAGGAGGTTGCCATAACCAAAGGAAAGTAGTAACCTGATTGGCAAATTGTTCCATTTGCAAACCTATACATATTGCGGAAATGTGAACAAATAATCAGTAAGTGAGATTAGAAAAAGTGCATTTGGGATCTTATTGTAAGAGAAGAATGACAGATCATAAATTCCTGGGTATAAATATTATCATATAAGATCTTTAGGTCCCACCACCTATCTAGTACTTGGCTTGCAATATGGTTGATACCATCTGATTTAATAAAAATAATTAAATACTTGTTAACTATTGAGATATGTGCACACCAAAGAAATAAAACTTAAAACATATCTCTAAAATATTATTTGGCAATTTACCCAATCTTCTAATGGGAACAAATATCTAAATTTTAATATAAAATGACTTCAAAGAAAATAACATTTACTTATCTTTCTTTAAATTATGTATATTCAATTCATTGACTAGAAAACAGTCCAAACCCTAAATTTAAAATATTGGTTTAAAATGATAAAGCTTGTAATACATTTAATTAATGCCCACGTATGCATGTATGGTTCTTCAAATAATTTGATTACTCTGATACTTGTATACAGTGGGGCTTTGTGATGAAGTAATCTAGCAGAGAGTAGAATTCTGGACTGTTCTTCTAAAGGCATTTATTGTTGAAAGTAACAGGAAGCCCTTACCATATTGTTATTCCATCTCTATGTAATTTGTTGTATGGGTAACAAGTATCAGCGGAAAATGGGATTTGGACAAATCACTACAAGGAATGAACTAGGTTACGACGATATTGTCTCCTTTTTCAAAATGAGCCAAGCACTCATTCACTCATTGATGTTGATGGATATGGAAAACTTACACACACGTGTGCAGCACACACACACACACACTTTTGAGCAACTGTCTAAGGAGAATTTCTGTGTCCAGGTCTTTAAAATGTTATCTTTTTTCTTTCTGAATACAAAATGATAGCCAAGTTCCCATGAGACTGAATTTGGTATTATTCGTGCGAAATTTGAAGCATAAAGCATTGTAGAATACCTTATAATTAATGATGCAAAGATTCTTTTAAAACATACCGGATTCTTTCTGTTTCACTGTTATTTATGGGCTTTCCATCTTTAAGCCACTGAATAAGTGGGGTGGGAATGCCATTTGCATTGCAGGCCAGCTCAACGTTTTCCCCCTGAAGAACGCTGACTTCACTTGGAATTTCAGCACCAGCAATACTTGGAGGAACTTTGGGGAAATGATAAAGATTTTCATTAACAAGGCACAAGGTTATAAAGTCTAACAAATACAACAGAATCATAGAACAATATGCCATTTTTTTCATATTTTTCCTAGATTGTGGTTCAAGATCCAACTATTATTATCCTCATAAATTACTTCTAAATGAGGAATAGGTCAAGGAATCATTTCAATATTCTTGTTGTATTTGTAAGTTGATACAATTATTTAGTCATATGGGCTAGTGACAAATCTACCTCATGGGTGTCCTTCCTGGCCAAATGAATCACGTTTAGATTAAATCCTCAATATAGTTCAGAATTAGTATAGTTCAGGAGAACGTTTTACAAAATCTTGCCATCAATGTCTGAGAAAAGTATCTAAGTTGGGTGTTTCTCTCTTCATAATGCAATCTAAAAATCGTACTGAATGGAGCACTGGGTGTCATACGCAAACAATGAATCATGGAACACTACATCAAAAACTAATGACGTAACGTATGGTGATTAACACAACATAATAAAATAAAAAAAATTATTCTAAACAATGGATAGGCTTGTTGTACATTTCAAGATCCAATCATTTCTATACTCTTTCTGGCCATCTTTGCTTTTCACTTTAATTATATGATTGAGAGGTAATGTATTATGAAAATATTGACAATGGTTTCAAGCAGAAACACATTTGAATTCCTCTTCTAAGTAATTATGGTAGTGTGCTGGAGGTAGCTCACAGCAGCTCACAAGAGCCAGTGTTACACAGCTTCCCTACTCCTCTTGTTCACTGACGTCATATTGGGAACTTGAAGTGGGCCACAGTGGGGATATTTACACCATAGAAACTGGCAAGTGATTGGCTACAAATCAGGACCTTTTTGTCTGCAGAGTCAGTTGTTAAATATTTACCAGCACATCACTTTACAGCCTCTCCAAATCTCATTTTAGTTGTCCAGAAGACAGTAATAATTGTACCAAATTTGCAGAATTTAGAGTTACTACATTAGTCAAATCAATGAGAGTTTTAATGAGCCATGCTGTAATGAGTATCTAATATAGGACAAGTACTGGACTAGGCCCTATACACATCTCTCTAGTCTTGAGACATGATAAAATATACAGTCAGGTAAGATGTTTGGTCATACCACATTCTCCATGATTAGTACTTATTATTTATTAATGCATTAAACAAAATTAAACATAATTTCTGACGCTGAATCTCTGAATAGTTATTTTTCCCTTTTTTGCTTTTGAAATCTTAAAGTATCACTAATCAGAGAAACCACCAATACTCATAAACTTATTTCAATTTTTCTTTAATTTTAATTTTTACATGATGGATTTTAATCTCATTTTGCAATACATGCATTTATCAAATCATTACATTATGCACCTTAAACTTATACAATGTTATATGTCAATTACATCTTAATAAAACTAAAAAAATTAATATTTTTGAAGTTAACTTTAGCAGAGTTCAACAGGGAGATAATAAATATTCACAGTTACTGCTATAATTTATGAGAAATTCTTTTCATAGTGCCCATAATAACAGGAAAAAACTAGCAAAAAACTTAACTAGAAAAAAACTAGCATTCAACTTAGTTTCAAGTTAGACTTCCATTTCAATTTAAACATTAGGCAAAAAGAAATAATCAGAGTTTTTCTGAAAATCAAAAGTATGCAAGTTCTCCCTCCAGTGCTCAATATAATGCTGGAACATAGTAGGTGTTAATTAAGTTAATTAAGTGTTGGATGAACTAATGTTCCTTATTCTTACCCCAAAATAGTATAAGATTCATGCTTACTTGAAATTTACCTAATCCCTGACTTGTAGTTAGAAAACACTACAATCTCTTCATGAGTTAAATCTTACTTACCTACATAAACATGAACAGATCTATAGGCTTAGCTCAAAATAAGTTATACCAGATTAAAATAAATAAGTAATTCAATAGAATATATACTATTAAAAGTAATCATTTCAGTAAACATGAAAAAATAGAGATTATGAAATTTCTATTATTCTTTTTTCCACAGTTATGACCATTTTCATGAAAATACAAATCTACTGATAAATGTAGACAGAAAATTGACAATATTTTTTGTGAATCTAAAGGTATTTTGTAAGTCACATCATTAGGCTGTATACCTTAAGCTTAGACAGTGCTTGTATCTCAACAAAACTGGAAAAAATAAAATATCCAAAAAATATGAAACTAAGGTATTTTGAATCAATTATAAATGATCTCTTTTTTTTCCCCTAAGATTTTATTTATTCATTTGAGAGAGACAGAGATAGCAAGAGAGAGCAGAGCAGGAGAGAGGGGCAGAGAGAGAAGCAGGCTCCCTGCTCAGGGACACGGGGCTGGATCCCTGGACCCTGGGATCATGACTGGAGTCGAAGACAGACGCCTAACCGACTGAGCCACCCAGACGCCCCTATAAATGATCTCTTTAGATGTAGCTTTATTTTGTACTATAGATAGAATATAATAAAGAAACTGAAGGTAGGTCAGAGTGTACCCCACATACCTTGTTGGGTTTTAAAAAACTAATGAATCGTTGAACACTGTATCAAAAACTAATGATGTACTATATATTGGTTAACTGAACATAATAAAAAAAATAAAATTAAAAAAAAATTTTTTTAAGTAAGCTCTATGCCCATTGTGGGGCTGAACTCACAACCCTGATATCAAGAGTCATACATGCTTTACTGGCTTAGCCAGCCAGGTCTACTCCATACCCCACTTACCTTGAATTGAAAGAATGTAATTTTTCTGTGCTTTTCCCTCCATATTTGATGCAATGCATGTATAGTTTCCACTATCTGAATGCTGAGACCGAGCAATTTGGAGTTTGCTACCTCCAGACAAAATATGTACTTCAAGTGAGTCAGAATTTTCTAGAGGTGAAAACAAAGCAAAACAAAACATAAAAAGCTTTTATTTTTAACATCTCTATAATTCACCATAATATATATTATTTTTTTAAAGATTCATTTATCTGAGAGACAGAGAGCATGCACTGGTGAGTGGGGGGAGGGGCAGAGGAAGAGGGAGAGCTGAGCAGGGAGCCCCACATGGGGCTCAGTCTCAGGACCCTGAGATCGTGACCTTAGCTTAAATCAAGGGTCAGGCACTCAATCAACTGAGCCACCCAGGTGCCCCAATATATCTTATTTTATGTAATAAATATGTTTCTTAAAAGTTTGCCCTTTGTACTTTCATTTTAAACGAGAGCCTTCTTTGAAAAAGGAAATAAGAAAAATCTCTATGTAATGAATAACCATCTTACGTGTCTATTCTGTAAATTTATATTTCAGTCCATTAGGCTTTTTGGATTAAACACAGCTATAAGCATAATACTGAAAATGTGCTAGTGTATTAATCTAGTGAGTTAAGAGCAAAAGAAAACAAAAATGAAAAATGCACAACTATATTACCTATGGGCTTGTGGTTCTTTAACCATGCTATTGTGGGAGGTGGGATTCCAGTGGCATCGCATGTTAAGGTCACAGGATTGCTGATTGTCTCAACAACCACTTCATTTTCAGGCCCTTCGATACTGGGTAGCACTGTGAAAAGACAGAAGAAAATCATGTGTCCTCATTAAGCTAATCCAGGACACTTTTTCATTTGCATATCTGGGGGAAAAAGAGTTGTATTAGAGGCAGATGCTCACCATATACATTGAGGTGGAAATTTTTATCATCCCGTCCTGCTACATTTATAGCTCTACATACATACTGGCCTGTGTCAGATACCTAAAAGAAAAAGATACTATTGTATGTGCTCCATTAAGTTACAGATGACCAATCACACTGTTCCAGTGTAGATTAAATCATCAGTCATCTTTATGCTCCAATGCCCCATTCTAATTGCCTTCTACAATCCTGCCTTTTTTTAATATAAAAAAATAAAAATAAGGTCAATAGCATTGATGATGCTGTTTTTAAATAAAACTCATTTCTCACTGTAGTAAAGAGAATATGCAACTACCAATTCTTTCTTCCATAATCCCACCAACGAGTCATGACACACAAACAAGAATAAAAGATGCACCTCAGCTTTCTTGATGTGCAGCATTTGTCCATCTGCTAAAATCTCCAAGTGAGTAGATTCTGTTATCATCTGCCCATTCTTATACCAGGTGATGACTGGAGGGGGGACAGCATTTGACTCACACTCCAATGACACTGAGGTCCCCTCTCTTACATTAACTACAGAAAGAGATTCACTGCCATGATCTTTAATGCTTGGGGGCACTGAGGGAGGGAAACAAGAACAAAATGATGTTTTTTTTTCATTAAGATGCTCAGATAGAAAGTATCTAATACCAATTTAAAAAGGAAAGAATTTTATGAGGAGAGTAAAGACAAACCATAAACAGTCAGGAAAACTTTTTTCTTGCTTTCACCAGCTTGGTTGATAGCTATACAAGTGTATTCTCCACCATCAGATACCTTTGTCCGAATAATTTGTAGAGTTCGACCACCTGTGGGCAAATACAATGCAAATTGAAGAGTGGCATAGAGGTTGTTTTAATAACTTTTTTATCAATAAGATAAATAGCAAAATGTATCCTTTCTCTTACAGTAAAATTTCCTATTCAAAATGAAAGAACTGAATTAAATTGAGTGTCTTTGATCCTTCCTTTTCCTTTG